>NC_079216.1:4513019-4735519 GCF_029633865.1 Lampris incognitus | reverse complement strand
TATTTATGACGCGTGTCGGTGGCGTCACTTCCTGTGTGAAGTTCGTCGCTGTGTCCTGGAAACACACTAGCGCCCTCCAGTGGAGAGAAATAGTCTCAACTTGATGTGTGATGATGTCCAACATGTCTGGGTACAGACGCAGCGCGACTCCCACCGAGGCGCTGCAGTGTTTACAGGCGTTGGACGGCGGCCATTTTGAATTGTTAGAAAAATAGTATTAAAAGTTGTTAAAATGTTAATTTTGGTGTCAGTTAGTTTCCTAACAGACATGCTAACACATGCAATGCATTAATATCTCACTCCTACCTAAAACGACCATGGGCGGTCAAATTGACCGCCCATGGTCGTTTTAGGTAGGAGTGGAACCCCGGTCGTTCTAGTGTTAACGGACACAACCCGACGTACAGCAGCAGCAGCAGCTCTCCCATCCCCTTTAGGTCTCGCCAGGTTTTTCCAAGATGCTGCTGTTCGTCTTCTTACCCACGTGTTCCGAGGTCAGCACGATTTCCCGCCAGACTCGAAACCCTGTAGCAAGAAAGACGGATTATCTCAAGCCCAGTTTCTTGTTTTAACCGGAAATGCCTCTTAACGTCTCATTCTTCATTGAGGCGAGCACTGGGGGCAAGACACGCTTAGCAACTACATCTTGAAATAAGCATTAGGAGACGCAAAGCGAAACCAGCTGGTCCACTTCCTGTCACTGACCGGGCCTGTTAAAACCTGCCGCAAACCGCCCAGCTCTGCCGTAACACACGGTGCCGTCATCCGCTGGCACGTTAAAAGGGGGATAACGAAGAAAACAAACTGGCAACCCTGGCCAACTCAAATTGGGTTCACCGAGGGCGTCCGGCTATTCCGTTGCCTACCAACACAGGGATCGCCGGTTCGAATCCCCGTGTTGCCTCCGGCTTGGTCGGGCGTCCCTACAGACACAACTGGCCGTGTCTGCGGGTGGGAAGCCGGATGTGGGTGTGCGTCCTGGTCGCTGTACTAGCGCCTCCTCTGGTCGGTCGGGGCGCCTGTTCGGGGCTGGAGGGGGTAGCGTGATCCCCCTGGGGAAACTCCTCCCTGTCAGGTGAAAAGAAGCGGCTGGTGACTCCACATGTATGGGAGGAGGCATGTGGTAGTCTGCAGCCCTCCCCGGATCGGCAGAGGGGGTGGAGCAGAGACCGGGACGGCTCGGAAGAGTGGGGTGATTGGCCGGGTACAATTGGGAAGAAAAGGGGGAGGGGCTGGGTTCACTGTGGTGGTGTGACGCCTTACATTCCACGTGCAGCGGTCTCTCACGAGCCGTGTGTCTCTGAAAGGACGGACAGAGCTGCGCCACATCACCGGAGGCAGCTTCCCAAACCTGATGTCTGTTGGTCTGCACCTCCCAAGAATGTTGGCGCAGACAAGTGAGAAGATGTGAAACACATCGCCGATTATTTCCGGTTTTCTCAGAGAGGAAGAATCACTTTGAGAGACTGACAAACCTCTTCACGAGAAGCACCGAGTCTCGAATCATCCTCTTTTCTTTTCTCTTGAGACTGCACACGTCAACAGAAAACTGCGTTCATGTTGTACAGGAGGGAAGAAGCCGGATGCTATACGTTCAAATGTAATATTGCACTCTAAATGTAAATCTTTTGGGGAGCGGAACCCTGTCTGATCCTGCAGCTCTGGTCCTGCAGTTCTGGTCCTGCAGCTCTGATCCTGCAGCTCTGGTCCTGCGGTTCTGGTCCTGCAGCTCTGATCCTGTAGCTCTGGTCCTGCGGCTCTGATCCAGCAGCTCTGATCCTGCAGTTCTGATCCAGCAGATCTGATCCTGCAGCTCGGATCCTGCAGCTCTGATCCAGCAGCTCTGATCCTGCAGCTCTGATCCTGCAGCTCGGATCCTGCGGTTCTGATCCTGCGGCTCTGGTCCTGCGGCTCTGATCCAGCAGCTCTGATCCTGCAGCTCTGGTCCTGCAGCTCTGATCCTGCGGCTCTGGTCCTGCGGCTCTGATCCAGCAGCTCTGATCCTGCAGTTCTGATCCAGCAGATCTGATCCTGCAGCTCGGATCCAGCAGCTCTGATCCAGCAGCTCTGATCCTGCAGCTCTGGTCCTGCAGCTCTGGTCCTGCAGATCTGATCCTGCAGCTCTGGTCCTGCAGCTCTGATCCTGCAGCTCTGGTCCTGCAGCTCTGGTCGTGCAGCTCTGATCCTGCAGGTGATCCTGCTTCCTCCATCCACAGCCTCCTCATGTACCGAGTAAACACCGTCCACACGCTTTCCTGTCAGAGAAACAAGTCCTGTTTCCTTCTCTATCTGCATAATTGTGTCCAGCATTGGCCCGCATCCACCTGGGACCCGGATCTGGACCCTCCTCGCATCCCATACACAACCTGTCACAGACCAAACCAGCGATCACGTAGTTTCCCTTTCAGTCACCCATCCTTTCCTTCATGCTAAACACAGTATAATATATAACAGTATTACATATATATATATATATATATATATATATATATATATATATATATATATATATATATATATATAATATTGATTTATTCAGACACATAGGTCCATATTAAAAAAAAAAAAACAGCCCTGTGATGGTCTGGCGGCCTGTCCAGGGTGCCCCCTGCCTGCCGCCCAATGGCTGCTGGGATAGACTCCAGCATCCCCGCGACCCTGAGAGCAGGACAAGCGGTTCAGATAATGGATGGATGGATGATGGATGGATGGATGGATGGATGGACGGATGGATGGCTATACAACACAGTATGGTATAATGTGTTTGTGCATGTGGTCGGTACATTAAGCGGCCCGATACAGGAAGTGCCTCCCCACCTCTGGATTTGTCATCAGAGGACCTGAGTGAGGGCAGACAGTTCTGTGGGCTCCCGCTCCGCACAGCCTGCCCCTTCCTGTTCTATTGTTGTGTGTGGAAACATTGTTGCGTATATAACGTGCTTTGCGTCACCACCGACGTTGGTCGAGCTGTCTACGCGGGGTCCGAAACAGACGAGCCTCGCCCGGCGGGTCACCTTACCGTCTGTACATTTTACTGTTACCACACCTTTGCTCCTACATGTCTTGGATCAAGTGTTTTTAAGATTCCCTTTTCTTGTTCAGTGAGAGTTCAAGTCTTTGAATCATGAAGTACACTTTCTTCAATAAAGCAAGCGTGGCACACTAAGTCGTGTGTGGGTCATGAAACAGAACAATGTGTAATTTACTCCAGCAGTACAGCAACAACCGCCAGGGGGCTGACGTCATGCTGCTATAGCAACGTCTTAGAAGATATCTCAGATATCTTCTAAATGCCCCCGTCAGGCGGAGGGTTGCGTGCTACATCAGGGCGGCATGACTGACGGACGTGAGGAATGGCTGCCAGGCGCGCGAGCGCTCGGGTTGGAGGGCCGGCGGACCAATCGACAGGCCAACAAGGATTCGTTCGGTTTTGGACGGGTCCCCCTGGGCCCGCATGAAGGATGCTTTTGGGGTTTCTGAACAAATTAATTTGCGAATAAATCTCACAAGTCTAGACTGTCATTTCTGGTGTCCCTCCAGCAGACCTGCGACGGTTTTCAACATCTGGCTCGGGGTCCAAAAGTGGACAGCAGCCAGAGAAGAACGGGTCAGAATACTTTGTGTGAACTTGTTACCAGGCAACGGCCTCCAAACTATGTCACCGCACAGGCGGCAGCACACGCCTCTGCAAGTCTGCGGGTCGTACATACAGGACATTTGGACAGATGACTGTATAAATATTCTGTATGGATGTTCCAGAAGAGCTTCTGAGGTTTGGGTTATCAAGCTGCTTAGGAGTTTGATTCCTGTTGTCATCATCATCATCATCTTCATCATCACTACCATGTCATCTATTATCCAAACTGCTTATCCTGCTCTCAGGGTCGTGGGGATGCTGAGGTCTATCAGGAGTCATTGGGCAGGAGGCGGGGAGACACCCTGGACAAGCCGCCAGGCCACCGCAGGGCCCACACACACACACACACACACACACACACACACACACACACACACACACACACACACACACACACACACACACACACACACACACACACACACACACACACACACACACACACACGTGCGTTCACGTATGGCCGAGTCAGCTGACCTACACAGGTCTTCATCAACACCACACACTCAAAAGAAGGAAGTCGTGTGTTCAGAAGACTCTGGTGCTTTGTTTGAAGCCTTGAAATAACATGCAGGGTTTCCCCGGGGGGCGGGCGGGTGGGGGGGCGGGGTCAAATCCATCTCTTTTTGAATCATAAAGGAGCGTTGAGACTGGACAGGGTTGACTGGCGGATGCTGAGGATGGTGTTTCTCTGAGCCTGAGAACCAACGGCAGGGTTGAGAAGATGAGCTGGAAAGCTAATGGACCTGTATTCCCCCTGTAACCCCACCCATCCACCCGGAAGAGAAAACAGAGTCTAGCAACACAACCCAGAACCGAACCAAGCTAACCCAATGTTGGTCGACTCATTTGCTGGACTCTCGACTTACAGAATAGGTACAGGCAGCTTTTACGTTAATTAGCGTTCCCCGTGCAGAACCCGAGTCAGTGGATCAGGGATCCTGCAACCTGTGGCCAATTGTGTCCTTCAACGTGGCAACATGTCTGGGCCGCTTAAGTGCTCTTCGTGTCCGAGGACACGAGAGGGTTTTTTTTTATTCCTTATGAGATTGCGGCCATTTTGTGTCGGCTTGCAACTGATTGCAGCATTTTGGGTTCAAATTCTGCTCAGGATCCAGTCTCTCTCTCTCTCTCTCTCTCTCTCTCGCTCTCGCTCTCTCTCTCTCTCTCTCTCTCTCTCTCTCTCTCTCTCTCTCTCCTTTCTGCCTCTATCTACTATACTATCAAATAAATGCTAAAACTGAGAGAAAACTTCAACTATAGCAAAAAGAGGCATTAAAGACAATACAGCCGATGCAACGATGGAAAACGCTCGTGGGAATGAGTGGACGACACAGCTCTGCAGGCGTGTGTATTGATGGCGCTGATGTTTGAGGGAAGCATCAGTAGAACTTGGTGGACTACTCTGACAAACACCAGGAAAAGCTTCAGATCGTCTGCCTTTCAACATAAGTACGGCACCGAATGACCATCGTGTGCTTATGTGTACTGTGCTGGTATCTGAGCGGTAACGATCGCTCGCGGTTGATTTTACCACGAACCGCTGAAAGGGCCGGAGAACACAGCCGCCGTCTGTCGTCACTGACCGCCGCCCTGCGACTCCCTGCAGGGAGACGAGACAAGGAAATGGCAACGAGACTTCCACGCATCCATTATCTGAATCACTTATCCTGCTCTCAGGCTCGCGGGGATGCTGGGGCCTACCCCGGCAGTCACTGGGCAACAAGACGGACAGCGAAAATCAGCCAGTCTCCGCTCCTGAGCGAGCAGTTCGTGAGACACTCAACCCGGGAGAGAAAGTCAATACGTGAGACAGTCCTTGTATTCTACATCAGACTGATAATACCTTTTCAATGGAGGGCTTACTAGTCGCGGTGGGGGTAATTTAGGAGTACACGGGCTCTTGTGTAACCCTCCCGCTCGCTTTTATAAGACCAGGGCTGAGCGGCCTCTTCAGAACCAGACTTCACTCTCAGGGCCCCCAAGGTGGAACCACGTACAGGATTAGGGTTAAAGTCATACCGTTTCGCTGTCTTTGTAGTCTGCGCTGTACCAGGGGATGCTTCCCTACAAGGCATCATGGCCGGTCATGGGATGTTCCAGACTAACAGTTGCAGGCCACCGCACACTGCAGACCTGTTTGGCCGGCATCCGTTTGCATGAAGCTGCTGCTGTCACGTGCAATCTGTCTATTGGTTTAAAGCTACGATCCTGAAGATTTACATGCAAAGAAACCTTTTTTGATACACTACATAAAAGAATAGTTTGTCTTCATTTATTTCTATAAATAACCTTGCTTCATTGGCTTGTTAGAGTTGAATTAACTTCACTGATGTGGCTCTTTACAGCGCACGCTCTCTCGCTGGTATATTTAAGGCAACAGCAAATACAAATCCTGCAGACTGTAGCGGTGTGTGATAAGGATGGTTGCTGTCCGGTAGGACTTTACCAGGAAAAATGACAGGGAGCATAGTGTTTTCATCTTCATCATAGCAGCCAGATGAGGATGAAGAAGGCAGGTAGTGAAGAAGAAGTGAAGTTGTTGTGTCTCGCCGGCAGATACGACAGAACAAGCTGCTAGAAAACCTTTACCAACAGATAGTACTATATCCATCCATCCATCCATCCATCCATCCATCCATCCATCCATCCATCCATCCATCCATCCATTATCCAAACCACTTATCCTACTCAGGGTCGCGGGATGCTGGAGCCTATCCCAGCAGTCATTGGGTGGCAGGCGGGGAGACACCCTGGACAGGCCGCCAGGCCATCACAGGGCCATAGTACTACAGCATTAAGTAAAACTCAGGTTCAACCAGGTTTTCTGGTTTGTTTCTGACACAGCAGCCCTGCTGACTCTTATTCATTTGGAATGAAGCTCAGCCCACACTCACGTCACCACCACCTACATAGAGACCAGACAATCACACTACTTACATACACCTACATAGAGACGTACATAGATCTATAAAGACCTACATAGAGACCTACATAGAGACCTACATAGAGACCTACATATACCCCTTTCACACTGACCAAAAAACCCGCTAACATCCACCTTTGGTGGTCAATGTTACATTGAACAAAGACAGGTGTTAGCGCGTTTTTTTGGGCTGGTGTCAAAGGAGCTATAGAGACCTACATAGACCTACATAGACCTACACAGAGAGCAGACATTACACTACAATTACAGCCTTCAGGATTGTAGCTGAAGAAAAAGGCGATAAAAGAAGAAAAAGGAAGATACCTCAGCAGTAAATTCTTCACTGGTCCTCTGGCTTATTGAAGCAGGATGGTGTAATTGGGGAAAACAACTGCTGTGTTTGTGGCTCTCATATCAGATGTCTTCAGCAGCTGAGATGGACGGAACAAGTCTGCTGGCAGCACGACACACAAAGAAAAGAGCAACGACAGCACATAGAAATTATGACTTTCATTGATCTCCTTCTGTGTGAGTGTGTGTGTGCGTGTGTGCATGTGTGTGTGTGTGAGTGTGTGTGTGTATGTGTGTGGTAAATGCAGTCATTTCCATTTATATAGCGCTTTTCCAGTCTACCGACCACTCGAAGCGCTTTACAGTGGATGCCTCACATCCACCCATCCACACACTGATGGCGGAGGCTGCTGTGCAAGGCGCCAACCTGCCCATCAGGAGCACTTAGGGGGTCAGTGTTTTGCTGAAGGGCACTTTGCCACACTCTCTGGAGGAGCCGGGGATTGAACCAGCGACCAGAGGCGTTCAACCCGGCTACAGAAAGTGAAAGTCCTGCCACGCCTTTGTTCCACCCGTGCACTACACCAGTTGAATTTAAATAGCACAACTCCTCAGCCAGGTAATCCCCAACACGTCCACGGACGGGCGGGCCTTTACTTCCTGAAGCCGGGGTGTCCGCCTCTGCCAGCGACCTCCCGATCACTAGACGACCCTAATCCCCAACACGTCCACGGACGGGCCTTTACTTCCTGAAGCCGGGGTGTCCGCCTCTGCCAGCGACCTCCCGATCACTAGACGACCCTAATCCCCAACACGTCCACGGACGGGCCTTTACTTCCTGAAGCCGGGGTGTCCGCCTCTGCCAGCGACCTCCCGATCACTAGACGACCCGCTCTGCCTCCTGGGCCGCAGTTTATTGTTGCCGCTGTTTGCAATTAGCTGCACTCTAGTGTGAGTGTTGTGAGTCTACTCGTACTGCGGCTGCCCTGCGTGACTTTATGGAGTTATTTTCCTCTGTCTGTGACAAACATGCGCCCCTAAAAACCACCCACGGTCAGGTGCGTAAAGCACGTTGGCTCGACTCTGACCTGAGAAGCTCCATGGCAGAGAGAGGTCGACTGAGAAGAGCTGCTGTAGACTCAGGCAACCCAGAGGACTGGCTCACACGTCGCTCCTCAAGAACCAAAGTGACCAAATCAAATAAACAGGAAAAAAGACTATACGACCAGTCTAGAATTGAAGAAATGAAACACAGCGGTAAAAAGAAATCTGGAGTACCCTCACTCAAATCATGGGTAAAAATAAAACGGGCAAAACGCCATCATGTATTGAATCAGGTGACGGCTTCATCACCAAGCCCCTAGAAATTGCAAATTCTTTCAACAAGTGACATTGACATGGCATTGTGATCTGTAGTGAGAGTAGGGGGCAGGTGGAGGAGAGCCTGGAGAGGTGGAGGTATGCACTGGAGAGAAGAGGAATGAAAGTCAGTAGGAGCAAGACAGAATACCTATGTGTGAATGAGAGGGAGGACAGTGGAATGGTGAGGATGCAAGGAGTAGAGGTGATGAAGGTGGATGAGTTTAAATACTTGGGGTCAACTGTCCAAAGTAACGGGGAGTGCAGAAGAGAGGTGAAGAAGAGAGTGCAGGCAGGGTGGAGTGGGTGGAGAAGAGTGTCAGGAGTGATGTGTGACAGAAGGGTACCAGCAAGAGTTAAAGGGAAGGTTTACAAGATGGTAGTGAGACCAGCTATGTTGTATGGTTTGGAGACAGTGGTACTGATGAAAAGACAGGAGGTGGAGCTGGAGGTGGCAGAGATGAAGATGATAAGATTTTCAGTGGGAGTGATGAAGAAGGGCAGGATTAGGAAGGAGTATATTAGAGGGACAGCTCAGGTTGGACGGTTTGGAGACAAAGCAAGAGAGGCAAGATTGAGATGGTTTGGACATGTGTGGAGGAGAGATGCTGGGTATACTGGGAGAAGGATGCTGAATATGGAGCTGCCAGGGAAGAGGAGAAGAGGAAGGCCAAAGAGGAGGTTTATGGATGTGGTGAGGGAGGACATGCAGGTGGCTGGTGTGACAGAGGAAGATGCAGAGGACAGGAAGAGATGGAAACTGATGATCCGCTGTGGCAACCCCACCGAAATAGTAGTAGTAGTAGTACTAGTAGTAGTAGTAGTAGTAGAGATTTCAACAAGTATTTCACAAGTAAATACTATAAGAAACAACATGCTGCCTGTAAATGGTAAATTCTCTGATTCAATTATAAACAAAAAACATATCATGCAGGACAAACAATGTGAGTTTGAATTTTCGGTCACTAATATGTCGGAAATTGAGAAGCTATTGTCTGAATTAAAATGTGACAAACCCTGTGCTCATGACAATCTAGACAGTAGACTCTTAAAGCTGTGCGCTGGAATTGTGGGTAGTCCTATATGTCACATTTTCAATTTGAGTTTTAATAAAGGAATGTATCCTCAGGTATGGAAGGCAGCTAAGGTAACTCCTCCACCGAATAATAGAAAAGAATCATTCACTGGACCAAACAGTAGGCCAATCAGTTTTTTACCTGTATAGAGTAAACTTATAGAAACAATTGTACTTAAGCAAATTCAAAATTACTTTTCTGTTAATGGCATCACTTGTGACCCTCAACATGCTTATAAAACTGGCTATTCAACATGCACAGCTCTTACACAGTTGACAGATGATTGGCTGAAACAAACTGACAGTAAATTATTAGTTGGAGCAGTGCTGTTGGATTCTGACACAGCTTTTGATGTCATCGACCATGAATAAAACTCGCAGCTTATGGCTTCAAACTCTCAGCTACTGACTCGATGAAAAGCTACCTATTCAACAGACAACAGTGTGTCATGTTTAATGGCCCTTTATCAAGTACTACAATGTGGCGTTCCTCAAGGAAGTTGTCTTGGACCTCTACTATACTTCATATTTGCAAATGATATGCATCATATTTTTTTTAAAATGCTCGCGCTGCAATTTACACAGATGACACTGCAATATATATGCCTCTGTAAGGAATGCCACAGACCTGAGCAGTCTACTTCAAGAGGAGTTAATGCAAATTTCTGAATGGGCCACTGAAATTAAGCTGAAAGTGAATATATCCAAAACAAAATGTCTCGTTGTTTGCTCAAAGCATGCTCAGAGAAAGGAACACAGACTGTGTATTTCTTTGCAAGATGCTGATATTGAACAAGTGGAGGAGGCCAGATTAGTGAGGGTTACAGTAGATGAAACACTGTCTTGGGCTACTCACATTAATAATATTGCAACAAAAATGACCAGAAGTATTTCAATCATTAGAAGTAGTGCCTACTTTCTAACTAACACAACTACTAAGCAAGTCATACATTCCCTGGTCTTGCCACATCTTGGCTACTGCCCAGCAGTCTGGTCAAATGCATCCAAACAAGAACTAAATAAAATCCAGCTTGCCCAAAAGAGCTGTGGGACTCGTTCTGCATGGCTCCATTAGAATGCATAATGAATTGTCATGGGTGAGAGGCAATGAGAGATTAGCTTGTAGCCTGATTCTGTTTATGAAAAACATTTATACGCTACACAGACCAGCTTGTCTCTCCTCTCAGCTGTTGCTCACTAGTAATGGGCATGACTATGGCACGAGACATGCCGGGAGGGGTCATTTCCCCCTGCCTAAATCCAGAACTGATGCCTTAAAAAACACTAATGTACAGGGCAACATTTGGTTTCAATTACCAGCAGAGTTGGGTTCTACAAGAGGCTGAGAGGAGATGTAACGCAGAAAGAGACTGTTTTAGATTGGGTCTCATTTTTATGTCTGTTTACTGTATTCTGTTGTAATGAGTTACGTCTGCTTTATTTTAATCAATTAATCTATTTTCTCATTTACGGCAATTGTTTCCGTTTTTGTCTAATCGGATGTGTTGGGTATATAGAACTGCGTGTAGTGCCCAAAGCTGTTTGATAAGTTGTTTTGTGTGATGTTTCTGATTATTGCTGTTATATTTGTATATGTTCTGTTTTTGCTTGCTGACTTTTAAATTGTAACTGTTTGACCCCAGGAAGAATAGTCGCAGCTGAGGCAGTGATTAATGGGGATCTGAAATAAAGAAATTAAATGAAACATCTACATAGAGACACACTGGTCCAGTCCAACACCTACATAGAGACACACTGTTACAGTAACACCAACACCTACATAGAGACACACTGTTACAGTAACACCAACACCTACATAGAGACACACTGTTACAGTAACACTAACACCTAAATGGAGACACACTGTTACAGTAACACTAACACCTAAATGGAGACACACTGTTACAGTAACACCAACACCTACATAGGGACACACTGTTACAGTAACACTAACACCTAAATGGAGACACACTGTTACAGTAACACCAACACCTACATAGAGACACACTGTTACAGTAACACTAACACCTAAATGGAGACACACTGTTACAGTAACACCAACACCTAAATGGAGACACTGTTACAGTAACACTAACACCTACATAGAGACACACTGTTACAGTAACACCAACACCTACATAGAGACACACTGTTACAGTAACACTAACACCTAAATGGAGACACACTGTTACAGTAACACCAACACCTACATAGAGACACACTGTTACAGTAACACTAACACCTAAATGGAGACACACTGTTACAGTAACACCAACACCTACATAGAGACACACTGTTACAGTAACACTAACACCTAAATGGAGACACACTGTTACAGTAACACCAACACCTACATAGAGACACACTGTTACAGTAACACTAACACCTAAATGGAGACACACTGTTACAGTAACACCAACACCTACATAGAGACACACTGTTACAGTAACACTAACACCTAAATGGAGACACACTGTTACAGTAACACTAACACCTACATAGAGACACACTGTTACAGTAACACTAACACCTACATAGAGACACACTGTTACAGTAACACCAACACCTACATAGAGACACACTGTTACAGTAACACCAACACCTACATAGAGACACACTGTTACAGTAGCACCACCACCTACATAGAGACACACTGTTACACTAACACCAACACCTACATAGACCTACATAGACCTACATAGAGACCAAACATTACACTAAAATTACAGCCTTCAGGATTGTAGCTGAAGAAAAAGGTGATAAAAGAAGAAAAAGGAAGATACCTCAGCAGTAAATTCTTCACTGGTCCTCTGGCTTATTGAAGCAGGATGGTGTAATTGGGGAAAACAACTGCTGTGTTTGTGGCTCTCATATCAGATGTCTTCAGCAGCTGAGATGGACGGAACAAGTCTGCTGGCAGCACGACACACAAAGAAAAGAGCAAAAACAGCACATAGAAATTATGACTTTCATTGATCTCCTTCTGTGTGTGTGTGTGTGTGTGTGTGTGTGTGTGTGTGTGTGTGTGTGTGTGTGTGTGTGTGTGTGTGTGTGTGTGTGTATGGTAAATGCAGTCATTTACATTTATATAGCGCTTTTCCAGACTACCGACCACTCAAAGTGTTTTACAGTGGATGCCTCACATCCAACCATCCACACACACACACACACACACACACACACACACACACACACACACACACACACACACACACACACACACACACACACCCATCCACACACTCATCCACACATGGTGGAGGCTGCCATGCAAGGCACCAACCTGCTCATCAGGAGCAGTTAGGGGTCAGTGTCTTGCTCAAGGGCACTTCGACACACTCTCTGGAGGAGCCGGGGATCGAACCAGTGGCCTTCCAATTACTAGACAACCCGCGCGTGTGTGTGTGTGCAGTTTATTGTTGCCACAACAAGTCCTCCAACTCATACGACCACTTAGGTCGTTTTTCCTCTAATACGATCCACAGGGGCGTTTCCTAAATTAGCGCCCCTACCGGCGGCAGGAGACATGCCACAAATACTTTTCACCTCTGTGAAATTCACCTCTGTCAATCTGACCCCGGTAATGTGCCCAGACAGTAGATGAGCGACACGCCCAGCAGAACTTCTTTCTCTCTCTCCGCATGGAAAGCTGGATGTTGCAGAAGAAGAGAGGCTCGGGCTCATGGATCCCCACTTCTGCTGACGGAGACCAGCCGGGGTACTTTGCTGTATTTCCAGGATCCAAGCAGGGAGGCTTTGAAACAAGCACTCTTCTGTTTCAGTCTGAGAGAAGAGGCAAAAGGTGCCAGAGGCTTGGAAACAGAGAGAGGACCTGAAGTGGGAAAAAAGGCGAAGTGGACTTGTTTTAAAAGGAAATGCTTTCTATCAGCCGGGGCAAGATGACAGCCCCGGAAATATGAGTGCCTTGATCCACGAGCGCACGCCGACGTCATCTTCGTTCGGCTTGTTCCCTGCTTCCCAGGGGTCGCCACAGCGGATTCGATAGTTTGCATGGGTACGCTGTGAGGGTACAGCACCGATGGACCATGGACCAGTATCCATGAATGGAAGGTTCGAGAGATAAAGGATATTGTAGCGAATTCAGGGGGCAGCCTGGAACCGCCGCCGCGAAGCGAACCCGGGTTGCCCGCACCACGGGCGACTGCGCTAACAACCGGACTAGAGGGTCCGGCCTGCTAGCTAACGGGCTAGCGAGTCTAGTCCTCCGTGGTCGATGCGCTACCCCGCCCCCCTTCGGGAAGTGCGACCCCGCGCTTCAGCATATCAGCCCCCTCACGCCCCTGGGCGCACGCGCTTCCGATGGCCTCGCCATCCCACTTCTGACACCGATGCAGCGAATTCAGGGGGCAGCCGGGAATCGAACCCGCGGCGACTGCGCCAACCAGTCGACTAAAGGGTCCGACCCGTTAGCCAACGGGCTAGCGAGTCTAGTCCTCCGTGGTCGTCACAGTAGTGTAACGTGCATGGATAACAAGACACGCTGGCCGCTGGCTGGCGGGTCTGACCCTTTAGCCGAGCGGTTAGCGATGTGTCCTGCGGTGCGGGCGCTACGGGTTCGCTTCCCAGCCGCGGCAGTTCCTGTGGCTGCGTTGTCCCCCGAATTCGCTCCAGTATCATCAGGCTGTTGGAGCCACCAGACAAAGACAAAAACCCGTTTCCTGAACTTTTTTTGGCTCATTTCTTCCCACCTCATCAGAAAAACTGCCCAAAAAAAGAAAAGGAAAAACCTTTTCAAAACGAGTCCCTCTCCAGTTGGCACAGAACTTAGTGCCAAAAGGGGAGACGTTTCCTCTACAAATGTTATCGGCCCAACAAGTGGAATTATGAGCTTCCCGTTTTGCCCGAAGCTCCTCAAGTGAGTATTTCACAGCTGGAGATTTACACTGAAAACGTTTTATTCCAAAATCCTCAAATCAACATGCAGCAATAAGGAAGCACCAACAGCTGCTCTCAGAAAAACTCTAGGCGCAAGAACTCTGCCTACAGTTCCCTCGCATCTCAAACCAGACATATATCTGGGAATGAAACCCTTCAATTTGAATTACTCCAGTGTGACGTGACCAAATAATACCGAAATAAATTTATGTCGGTATCAGTTTCTGTAAACTGGACCGGGAGCCGCTCCAGTCAGGCTTGTTGCGAGAGAACCAGTCTTATAAATTCACCGCCGTGTCGAAATAGTCTGTTTTCGCCAGTAGTAAGGCGAAGGTCATGAAGGTCTGAGAACTGCTTCTCTCTGTCCTGCCCTCGGTCCAAGAACAGGCAATAATCCATCCATCCATTATCCAAAACCGCTTGTCCGGCCCTCAGGGTCTGCGGGGATGCTGGAGCCTACCCCAGCAGCCGCTGGGCGGGCGGCAGGCAGGAGACACCCTGGGCAGGCCGCCAGGCCAACACAGGGCAACATGCAATCCTGACAATCAAAGCCACAAACACAAATTTGAGATGATTCTTCAGATTGCAGAGCGCAGCTTCTCACCACAGCTCTGTCCGATTAACTGACCATGAAAAACCCCAATACCCCCCAGTCTGACCAGCTCCCGACCAAACAGCTGACTAATCAACCGGCGCCTCCCAATCAGTGTGCCAAAATTAGCTTTTAGCAGACATGGTTTTATTTTATTTTTTTGTGTGCTTTATTTAATAGAGGCAGGGGAGAGAGAGGGGATGCAGCAAAGAATCTGAACCCAGGCCGCTGCGGTAAGGACTCAGTCTAATGTGGTACCTCTCCATCTGGGCGCCCCCTAGTGGACAGTTTTCTGATCCCTGCCCCACAGTACAAACAAGACTCGGTACTCTCAATGCTGCTTTTACTTGAAGGCCCGTTGGTCCATTGCTGGGGTAATGGTCAAGTAAATCCCAGAAGCAGTTCTCTGACATTACCAATTAACTTGGCAATGTCAGGTAACTGCTAGCCCACGCAGACCGGCAGGGTGGTCTGGCGGCGGCCTCGCCTAGCCTCGACTATGTTTTTGGTGGTGGACTGCCGGCGGGGAGGTGTGTCGAAGGCGTCTGGCTGGGAGAGCTGGCGTTGGATCGGCCGGGGGACGTCCGGTGGGCCCAGGGACCACGGCCCTGCTTGGGGCTGTGCCCGAGGAGGAAACACTGAGGGCGGTCTGACAGGATGTGGAAGCGGGGCAGGCTAAGCTAACTGCTAGCCCATGCAGACCGGCAGTTCTGACCAGTATATGTGTTTTTGTAGTTTTTGGAGCTTCTTTTGTAGTGTGGACATGTGTGTTCTTGTAGTTTTTGGATATGTGTTTTTGTGTTGGTGTTGCGCTGCTTTGGGCTGGGGGGAAACGACAAATAAATGTTCCTGGTTCCTGAACTTGTCAAGGTGTCTGACGCCGAGGCCGAGGCTGTGAAAATAGGTTGAGAATAACTGCAACAGAACAAAACAACAACAACAACACACAAACTGACACTTAATTTAAAGAAAACCGGGGCGATTTGAAGCATATCTGAGACTGGAGTCCAAGAGGAAGTTCCTATTCTGTCAGCCAAGACTTCGAGAAAAAGAAATCACCTCTGGTATCTGGAAAGGCTTGAGAAAGCTTGTAGTTTTTGATGAGATGCTGTTTATCTTTCCAAGACCAGGATGCCAGAATACACTCCTTTTTCAAATGAATGTTTTACACCTGTATGCATCCTCATCCTCATGTCGTATCCTGTCGCCGCGTGGCTCTTTTAAAGGACGGGTCACTGAGACGTGTCACGTGTCTCCCAGTCAGCTCATAACTCCAGCCCTAGGCTCCCATAGCCTCCGTCGTTCTCCCAGTACAGTTCAGTCGACCTTTCTTTTCCCTGTTTTATTTTGAAGTTCTCACCTGTCTTGTCGCGTCACTTCCTGCCCCTGGTTTTGGCCACCAGTCAACCCCGTGTATCTGACACCTGTTCCCCGTTCCCTGGTTAGCTCCAGCACATCACCTTATAAACAGTAGTGACTGCAGGTGTCCCCACCCTCATAAACAATACAGTGACTGCAGGTGTCCCCACCCTTATAAACAATACAGTGACTGCAGGTACCCCCACCCTCATAAACAATACAGTGACTGCAGGTACCCCACCCTTATAAACAATACAGTGACTGCAGGTACCCCACCCTTATAAACAATACAGTGACTGCAGGTACCCCCACCCTCATAAACAATACAGTGACTGCAGGTACCCCCACCCTCATAAACAATACAGTGACTGCAGGTGTCCCCACCCTTATAAACAATACAGTGACTGCAGGTACCCCACCCTCATAAACAATACAGTGACTGCAGGTACCCCACCCTTATAAACAATACAGTGGCTGCAGGTACCCCACCCTTACCCCACATTTCCCCCCCCTCTTGGTTCAAGGATCAATCAATCAATCGAGCTGCATTTTATATAGTGCTTTTCTAGCTGCAACAGCCACTCAAAGCGCATGACAATCTCCCTGACCAATCTTAACGACTACCCCTCTCTGTGGACCACCATCAACGGTTGGTCCTTAGGTTTCCCTACTTTGTCATAAGTCAGTCTAATAACAGGCTTAACTGACCTGTCTGGGGGAACGTCTCTCAAATTGAATTGCCTCATTTGCCATAACTGGTGCATCACTCTCAGACACACGATCACCTCTTTGTTCAGCAGGTATTCCTGCCTCTTCGACTCCCCGTTCAAACCGGCGTCCAGGTGTCCCCGCCCTTATAAACAATACAGTGGCATCACGGCCGAAACCAATGCTCGCTTTCATATGCAAATATGGCTGTGAGCATCCAAAGGAGTTGGAACAAGTGCAACTGGACTTGGTATATAGTGCAACTGGCATTAGTCCAGTTGCACTTGTTTCAACTCCTTTGGATAACCATGACCTGGATGAATGAGGACATTCACAGACATGGCTGTGAGCATTAACTAGAGTGGTCATGTGTCCTGTTCACAGAGGACTGTGGAATAGCTGCAATCACAGCATTGTAAGATGGTGCCAGAAGTACTCTTAGGCTGCCCCCTCGGTTCAGGGATGATCGTTCCCTCTTCACATAGATGGCCTCTTCGACTCCCCGTTCAAACCAGCGTTCCTCCCTATCTAGGATGTGCACATCCTCATCCTTTATAAGTGGTGGGGGGGTACCTGCAGTCAGCTGAGACTGAAGAGGTCACTTAGACGAGTGATCCTCTCCATAAACCTTGTGTCCAGACGAACTGGTTCACCTTTCTGTGGCTTCCTGACCTGGATTAGTGGTCATGCATAAAGACATGACAGAGACACATGGATTTTGTTATCCGGGCATCACATCACACAGGAACTTTAAACTGGGCTTATTCTGCCACGCTGCTCAATTTACATCCTTGCCATGTGTTTTGAGTAGAGAGTTCTTATTCGTGCCGGCTGTCTTGTGATCTATCTGCTGTGAAGGTATACTGGATGGGTGAGGTTAGATGGTCCACTGACCACCATGGCTGCCTCTCAAATTAAAATGTGACTCACTGGTCTGTGCACTGTCCAAATTCAACGAAACACAGCGACTGAGGTTGCTGTAATTGTCAATTACTACCGAATGCTGACTCAAACAGCAGCAGATGTGGGCCACTTCAGGCAGTGATGCGGCACTGCTGGTCTTCTTCTGGCCCTGACAAAATGGATGTGAGCCTGAAGTGGCCCACATGTATAATAGCAAATATGGCCCAAAAATGCCAAATCACATGTGGGCCTTTTTTGGCAAAGATGCTCTGGGCAACATGTGATCTGGATGTGACCCTGAAGTGGCCCGTGTGGTAAATGGTGAATATGGCCCAAATATCACAAAACAAATATGGACCACCTTTGGCAAATATGTGGCACATGTGGCATTGCTATGGCTTGGTTCTGACCCAGATCTGGCAAACAGGAGCAGCCGATCCAGCGCCAGCTCTCCCAGCCGTCAAACCAAGACAAACTTAGACATAGACATGGAAAAAGACACAGTACATGACATTCCAGTCATTCAGCCGACGCTTTTATCCAAAGCGACTTACAATAAGAGCATCATTTAATGTAGGAGATCAGGAGAACTGCTAGTCATCAGAGGTCATAAGTGCATCTAAACAAGCATCTTACCAGTGCTAAAGTAAAAGTGCAAGAAAGAGACTTTTTTTTTAATGAGTGAATATAATAAGTGCTATGAACAAGTAACAGGGTAGCAGTTCTAAAAGAGGTGAGACACTGCATGGACGGTACTGGGTGAGGCCGCCGCAAACGTGAATTTGTGCCGTCATCTTCCCGCAGCTCCAACAACCCACAACAAGCTTTACGCCCCATTCCAACATGGCAGCTCTCATCTAACTCGGGATATGTCTGACCACATGTAGACTACTTTTAGACCAGTGTTTTAATGAGGTTTGATTAATACCACCCAAACAACTCCAAATGTCTAAGAGGACCGACACAAGTCCACATTCTTGCTTTTGTTTCGGTAAGTGGTTGTTTTGTCTTGGATTTAGATGTCTGCCAGACATTCACTTTCCAGCCACATTTAGGCTGGTTTTGGCCTTGACGGTGCACATCATTTGTCCTTTAGACGCAGAATTAACATTAAACCACTTGGTGGGAATCTACTTCTGCCAATGCTTCTGCTGTCTGCTGGTTTGGAGGTGTTAAGACCCGGGGCGTCACGAGTTTGGAGGATGTTATGGGAAAATAAAACGAGGCCAGTACCGCCGTTTATAGCGTCTACAGTTGCGTCGGCGATATGATCTGCATTCCATCTCCTGGATGTCAATGCAAACGAGCCCGGTCATAAACGCTGGACTAGATGCCCAGGAATCCACGGGGCTGCAGCTCACCTCCACGGCGCTCTGCAGAGCGCTCGTCCCCTGGGCCCCGCAGGCAGCGGCTCGCTGCAGCCAACAGGATCAGTTTAATGTACCAGCAGCAGCGGGCCGCGTCCAAAAGCCATGAAACCAAGCAGAAAGCGAAGGAGAGGAAAGGAAATAAGGAGTGGAAAAAGAGCAAACAGGAAAGGCTGGAGCTTAATAAAAGAAATATTCCCATGAATAAAGTTACCGTATCTTTGGACGGTCCACACAAGCTGTCATCGATAACATATTGCTGTTGGTGTTTGAAATTATGGACCGAGGCTATAAAGTACCAAGGAAGTGAAGACCTATTACTTGTTTTTTTTTTTCCTCAGTTAAAATCATTTGGTTTTTCCCCGACCCGGGATATGCAGGTCTCTGTGTGTGAAGGCATTCTGGTTTGAGCCGAGTTCCTCGCTGAAATGCTGTCAGCCATCGTTTCGAGTCCTGCAGACTTCAACGCCATCTTTGCTTCAGTGCTGAAACACTCGCCAGTGGGGTTCAAATAAAAGTGAACCCGTTCTTCAAGCGGGCAGCCGTGTGGCTTTGTCGCCTTCATCCCCAAACAGCCCGGCGTCCCTTTGTCAGTCCAGCGGGCCTCGCTCGCCGCAGGTTGGCATTGCCGTTAGCACGGCGGCGGTGACTGAAGTCGCCCTGCACAAGCTTGTTGTCGCGTAATTGTTAAGCAGTTCAGCAAACTCAGTGAAGGAAACTCCTCTGAAGTTTTCACACGCCGTCAGCAGGACATCTTGTCCTCAGGCCTTCATGCATTCAGACTGAACACTGGTGAAACTTTCCGGGAGTCCCGTCCCCGCTGTGAATGAATTCCCCCCTTGGGTCATTTCGACTTCATCTCAGCTCACAAGTGCATTTTTCCACACCATTAGATGCGACGGATCAAATCAAATTAGACGATGTGGCTCATTTTGTTCCCTTGATGCCTCTCTCCCCCATAAAGTCGTGGGACGCCATTCAGTGACGTCAGCAAGTCTCCTTCTGCAGCGTGCACGACCATCCATGCTGGCCATGGCCCCGGTCTCCTGAGGGGTCCTGCTGGGCTGAGTGGACGGTCCGTTCCCCCGCTGTGCTAAACTCTGCAGCTGGGACGGTCCTGCAGAGGTTAGCAGGGAGCAGATTTACCCTCCGTGTTCAGCAGAGCAAAGCTCAAGCCTCTGTTGGAATCATTTGAGAGAAGGCCTCGTGCTCTTCATCATGATTTCCTGACTTATGAATGAATAATTAGGAAGCTTCATAACTTTTTCATGATGACTTCATTATTTTTCTGCACTGGGTCACGTGCAGATTCTTGGGCAAGCGGGGTTTGATTGGAATAGGTGCAGTGTGTGTGTGCGTGTGTGTGTGAAAACCCCTTTTACACGTGTTGGGGGTCACAGCAAATGCCGGGCAGGAGTCGACACCGGCTCATCCAGCTTTTCTGGACCTGTTCCGGAACGACAGAGGTTTTCCCAAAAGCTGCAAGATTTCCGGGTCAGGGACGACAAACGTTCTGCACCAATCTTACATAAGACGCTTTACGGAAGTGAGCGGGCCCACCACAAGGAATGCCCCCGCAACTTTTTCCTGGCAGGCACTTGTCTTGAATAAGATATTTATTGGTAAGAAAGTAAGAAAACCATGAATAAAACGTTTAGGAAAACGGACCAGCCTAGAAATAAAAGAGCTTCTCTCCGCCCTCGCATGGACTCAGCAAGGCATCTGTGTGGTGGCAGGCAGGAGACGCCTTCGTGTCCAAAACGTAGAGGTAGAAGCTGTGCGTGCAGTGGCGTAGCCAGGAATTCGTTTCGGGGGGGCGGGGGGGATCGAGAAAATATGCTAAACATCAGCGTGCAACAGATTACAGCCCTTTAGGAGGGGCGAGTGGGTTTTACGTCATGTGGATGGATGACAGTAGGTGAGCGTGCAGCTACATGAGACACCAAGCAGAGATATCTAGCATTGGCAAGGTTTTTGGACAACTTTTTGTCATTTGATTATTAACGACTTGTTGCGCCGTCAGCCTGATCAATAACGTAACAGCTTATGATAAACTCACTGCACATTTATGGGAATCATTCGGCGCAGGGACCCGGCAAAACCAGTGGTATTTGATGTAGCCGTTGTAAACTACTAATAAGACACGTTAGCCCCTAGCTAGCTAACGGGTCTGACCCTTTAGCCGAGCGGTCAGTGATGTCGCCTTGTGGTGTAGTACACCATGTATCGAATCCCGCACCGGGCAAGAAAATAACCGCTTACATTGGTGGCAGCGGTGGGATCCGGAAGTGCGCAGATCCTCAGTAGTCTCTTCGGAGCGCGGGAAGAACAAAGCGCGAGGGCGCACATCCGGGGAGGGTGACGACTGTAAACCACTAATAAGACACGTTAGCCGCTAGCTAACGAGTCTGACCCTTTAGCCGAGCGGTTGGTGACGTCGCCTTGTGGTGCAGTACACCCCGTGTCGAATCCCGCACCGGGCAAGAAAATAACCGGTTACAACAGCATTAACTTGAAGTACTTTAACGTGTCCTCCGTAGTTTTATTGTTTAATCGTGTTCGTACAGGTATTTTGGGTGAGGGGAGAAAAGGAACCGGGGTAAACTGAAGTGACTGCATGGTCCAGTTCCTGGAAAGCAACATAGAGCAGATGAAGAGCGGCCCGGCGGCTCAGTCCAACGCTGTCTGACGAACATCTCCGTTGCACTTCCACCAAAGCTTTTGGGTACGGTGCTTAAAGAAGGACTACGACTTTCAGGCGGACTCATCTCTTTCCTCTCAGGCCAATTCAAGAAATCAAATTCAATTCCAGACAGAAAACACCACACCTGCTCAGCTAGGGCGTCCACCAGGACGGCCCTTTCTAGGGTTTCGGTTGTGCATGTTTGTTTACGGCAGGGGGCGCTACTCCACATGCAGTTTTACTGGTTCTCCGCTAACTGGAGGGTTTGTGCCTTTCCATTGTCAAGATGCATTGATCATCTGCAAAGCCACGATGTGCCCCAGTCCATAACACCAGTCTATCGATGAATGCAGCCAGGACTACCGCTACCCATAGGAGTAGCAGGATTTATTATGGAGGTTTACTCCTCTAGATCCGCCGTGTTCTGCTCTGTTGTCTCCTGACAAGCTTAAGAGGATTACCGTGAGGAGGGTGTGGCTCTTCACCACGCACGGATGGTCGTTCATCATGGAGAGGCTATATTTTGCGCGTCACATGATGCTGGGGTGTATGGAGACCAGTCTAGGAGCCATGAAAGGGCATCTAGGAAAGGTACTGCTCCTATAGTTAAACCCTTAACCCCTTAAAACAGAAAAGAAAGATTTGGTTATAAGAAGATAATAGAACCAAGAGGGAAAACTGAATTACTGGTCGCTGTAAAAAGAGACACCTGAGTCTCATGGGGGGAAATGAAACAAAGAAAATTATTTGACAAGTTCTTTTTATACGTACCTTTATTGTATAGTGACAGTGGAGGTAGACAGGAAATGGGGGAGAAAGAGGCAGACAGGAAATGGGGGAGAGAGAGAGAGAGAGAGAGGTATGACATGCCACAAAGGTCGCCGGCTGGAATGAACCGGCGTCATTGCGGCCATGTTCTTTTTTGGCCCAACTCTCTAAAATAACCACTATTTTTCTGTAATGACAGAGAAAAGCACCAGCTATGCTTCAAGATAAGATTTAAGTCCCTGCCCTGCTCAGTACGCACCGTGGACCGGGGCGTTGAATGGTGCTGCTGAATTTAGACCAGACGTAATCCAGGCCCAAGGCCTGAGATAAGAGTCGCTCCGCTGACCCGGCTCTGCTCTAGTTCATGGGTAAAGTTAGTGTTATGTATGCTCTGTGCCTATGGGTGTGTAAACACTGGTAGAGAGTTGCAGTGAGTGTAAAGGAATAGCTATAACTCCCTGGAATCATACATAATATTGTATTGGTCTAAGGTTTTGAACGGTTCCATAGCTCCTCAGAATAACCCCTAACACGTGGTGTAATACTCAGCACTTATTCCGTGGACTGTGCAGGTTTTTTTGTGGTGCTTACACCTGGTCTGCATGCTGCTGGTCTGAGTCACTGCATTAGAAGCTCGGACTTGTCTGCCGCTGGTTTCCTGAACTCTTGCAACCAAGTGTATTCGATCCTGGTTGTACTGCACCACGAGGCAACAACGCTCGACTGAAGGGGGCCGACCCCCTGGCGACCGGCCAGTGAGTCTTTCTGTGGGTTACACACTCAACTCACTCAGCTCACCTTGGGAGAGGCTGCAGAAGACGTCCTGTAAATAACAAGTCACAGGTTTGGATGTTGGCACATCCAACGGCCCGTCGAAGCATCTGTGAGCAAGACGGCGAAACCCCTGCCTGCAAACTCGGCGGCCCCTGCTTTGGTGTCAGCCAAAGGTGGATTTATATGTGTGCGAGGCATTGACACTGATGTGTGCGTACATTTTTGTCTACATGCTTGAACGCAGCACACGCGTGCCCTAAAAAGTGGGTGTCTCATTTACAAACGTGACTAAGACAGGGGCAAAGAATAAATCTATAAACAGGAATAAGACAAATAAACAGGAGAACAAAATAGAAGGTAAAACCATTGCAGTGTGTCTTCTGTTGGTTCTGTGTTGTCTTCGTCTGTGTGTTGTGTGTCAGACGCAATACACAATACGGTTTTGCGCTTGGCGGCAGCCTCACCCAGCACCGTCCATGCAGTGTCTTTGTCCACATCTGCATCTAAGTGTCTTCGTTTGATAGCTGGGGGAGCTCGGTCTGCTGCATCCTGTGGGCCCGGAGACCGCGGCCCTGCCTGGAGCTGTGCTCGAGGGGGTGGCACCGAGGGTGGTCCTGACAGGACACGGACGGGCAGGCTAAGCTAACTGCTAGCCCGTGCAGACCGGCAGTTCCAATAACACCAAGGGCGGTGTGGCGGCGGCCTCACCTGGCCTTGGCTGTGTTTTTAGTGTCGTCGTGTGGAGTGCGGGGAGATGTGTTGAAGGTGTCTGGCTGGGAGGGCTGGCGTTGGATCGGCTGAAGGAGCCTGGTCTGCTGCGTCCTGTGGGCCCAGGGACCGCGGCCCTGACCAGAGCTGCGGTCGGGGGGGGGGGGGGGTACCGAGAGCGGTCTGGCGAGACACGGAAGCAGGGACTGCTGGTCCATGCAGACCTAACCCTAACCCTAACCCTAACCCAGCCAACACTGTCGATACACTGTAACATTTTGGAGGCGTGCACTTCTGCAACACTGCGAGTCCGCGGTTACCCAGAGACCCTTTCTCTGCGCCCCTGTGCAGAGACGTGTATGGGATGGATATCATGTCATATTTCGAAACTGAAAAATAAAATAAAATAAAACAAAAAAACTTCGACAGGTTGAAGCACGTCCTGGCCTTAAGAGTAGCTGTTTGTATCGTCGTGAATGTGCGAATTTTTACGTTGCAAACAACAAAAGCTGAATGCAAACACCAAATTTCAATATAAAACGAAGTGCAAAAAGATTTTGGCGCTCGCATTAGGTGCAACAGTGGGTTGATAAAGAGAAGCTATAATAAAGGGTGACAGAAACAGAATATTCAAAAATAATTATGACATAGGGATGAACGGATAGATGTCTGGATAAAGCCAACTGCCAGCATGAAACCAAATAAAACAATGTAGGGAAAGGGGAGTGGACACAATATGCATACAGTCACAACACAGGATGCAAAATAATGGCCTTAAGGCTAACACAAGTTCAATCAAGTTGCATTTTGTATAGTTCATGAAAGCTTGACCTAATTAAACCTTTATATAAGCCACTCAGCTGTGACAACATCTAAAATACCTATAATATCCACCATCCACGTCAGAATTGTATCTTTTAGTCCCATTGCACCAATTGTAATTGAAAAGTTCTCCTAAAATCTCATGAAGTCGTGTGGGATCCTGTTGGGAACGTTTCCATTCTTTTTTTTAAATGTTTTAATTTTATTTTATTTTTTATTTTTTTTGTGCAGTTTACAAACAAATATGAAGGACATGAGGAAAATAGTAGCAGTTAACAGTACAGAGAGGATCACAAAACCCTGGGGGCCGAAGTAGCAAGAAATTATGTTCAGAATATTATCTAAAAAGGGAAAAGAGGAAAAACAAAACAAAACAAAGCATGAAGCATAATAATAATAATAATAATAATAATAATCTGAATCTGAAATACTATATTCATCCCCGAGGGGAAATTGGGTCCTATTACAGATACTCACGCTCTAGTAAAGAAAAGCTACAAACTAACAAGACACAAGATAACAAGAAAATAGAATAATTATTAATAATAATAATAATAATAATAATAATGAAAACAGTGAATATGAAAAAAATATCAAAAAATAAAAGAGGAGCGTACAGAACTACACAGGTCATGTGATTTAAACCCAAATGCCGCCATCAAGCGGTCAAACGTTGCCAGCGCACGAATAAGACGTCAACCAAGCTTTAATACTGAAGTCGCCTATTGGTCAGTGGAGGGAGTTGAGGCGGGAGTTGTTTCGAAGCACTGAATCGTGATTGGTTGTCTGAAACTGACAACAACCAGCAGGCTAATCTGACATGTAGTCTCGGTGCGGTTACAGGTCAGCGCTCTAATCAACAGGTTTACGGCTCAGTAATCTGTGATCGTCTATTGAAGAATGCTCCGTCCACGTTAACGCACTCTTCGTCCGCTTCTGTGGACCTCTCTGGTCTGGCTAGTTAGTTATCGGAGAGTCGCCGCTCCCCTTCTCGTTGTGCATTTGACGTTTGCTAGTTAGCCGCTAGCTTACGATATGTGTTTGAACTAACCGGAGTTATCCACTAAAGCGCTTTCCACTTCCGGTGCGGATTACTTTCCCTTTTGTAACTGACCGGCGACCAGAAGCAGTCGGCTCGTCTCTTGTTATGGGGCTTTAAGTCTATTTTAAATGTGGCGGGTTGAGCCGTTTGCGGCGTAGCGACGTGGGTGGCGCAGAGCGGCGCCGTCCGCCAAATTAAACGCCGCGTCGACGTTGCTAGGCAACCAGAACTCCTAAACCGGATGTGGGCTTTTTTTGGGGGGGTACGAACCGCCTCGGTTTGTTCTCCTCACGGACCGGAGAGAGAGCTCGGTTTTGTGGTGGGTTGTGGACGCGGATTAGCGATAGCAACGTAAAACGGCGAGCCGTTAAGGAAACACGAGAAGACGTCAGACGGCAACCCTACGCAAGCCACCCTCCGGCTGCCGGCAGCCATGGCAACAAGCCGCCAGCTGCCGCCGCGTTGCTAAGGACAACGTTGGATCCAACGAGTCGTCTTAGCTTCGACAGCGCGCCGCGGACCCACCGGACGCCTGCCGCGGAGCACGTCCCGGTCTGCAGCCGAGCTCCGGTGGGGGAAAGAGCGCGTCCGTAGACCATCTCCGGAGCTCTGCGGCGGCGGCGGCGGCGGCGGTCAGGTGCGTGTTGCTGAGTCGATCCGATTGAACGTCACTCGTCAGTTGAGCGACACGCCACTGACAGTCGCCTCCCTCCGCAGGTGGCAGCACTTCTTTTTGAAAGCGCGTGTTTTGCGCTAATTTACGCAGGCTTGAAGACATTGCGGCGTTCGCGCAACGCGGTTGCTCCTTATTATTGATTACTTAACACGTGTCGGAAGTTGTCCTCCGGGGACTTGGTCAGGTCGCGGGGGGGAGGGGGGCGATCGGGTTACCCTAACCTGCTTTCTGCTGATCAAATGTGTTTTATCGTGGCTTTTGGAAAGGGGGGGGGGCTAGCATGAGAACCCAACAGTGCTGCTGAACTGGAAGATAGATCATCTACCAGCTCAGGAAACGCTGACGTCATCGCGAAATCCAAAAAAAAAGGAAGGTCCAAAATTGGGCTTCTCTTGTTGAATTGATTCTAGCCGGCGACTAATTGAGGTGTACGTTGTATTTGATGTCGCTCTTGCGGCGGTAAGGTGATTTAAACAAAAATCGTGTTTTTATTAATATTGTAGCGAATTCGGGGGGGGCGGTCTGGGAGACCGTCGCCACGGCCGGGACGCGAACCTGTGTCTCCCGCTCCGCAAGCGACAACGTTAACCAGTCGGCTAAAGCAGTGGTTCTCAACCTTTTTGGGGTCCTGGACCCCCTGCGTATTTTTGATCTACCCTGAGGACCCCTCCACCTGATCTTGGGGGGGGGGTTGCAATTTGTAGAAACTGCATTTTAAATTGCATTATAGCATTTATTCACTCTTTGGGGCAAAAATAAGAGCTTTCAGTTGTAACTTAGATATAGTTAACAAAACACAATTCTTATGCAGTAACTTTCAGATATATGTAACAAAACAGAATATGTATTCAGTAACTTTCAGATATATGTAACAAAACAGAATATGTATTCAGTAACTTTCAGATATATGGAACAACAGAATATGTATTCAGTAACTTTCAGATATATGTAACAAAACAGAATATGTATTCAGTAACTTTCAGATATATGTAACAACAGAATTTTTATGCAGTAACTTTTAACAATGCAAACGGGAGCGAGATCTCTTATTAAAATACAATAAATTACACTTGTGAAACATGTAATTAGAGAAAAAAGTCCTGTTACCCTTTATAGTTTAGGTAGATAACGGTCTCGGTCACATTTGAGTCAAATAATCCTATTTCTGTAAATGTCATAGGATCTTTTTTTTTTTTAAAGATATTTTATTTTCACGGACCCTTGCAATTACACCACGGACCACTAGGGGTCCGCGGACCCCCGGTTAAGAAACACTGGACTAAAGGGTCCGACCCGTTAGTCAAAGACCAACGTGTCTACTTATCCACGCACGTTACAATATTCACCGGTGGGTCGAATTATGACTTAGTACGTGTGAGGATTAGGAACCGACTCGGCCCGGTGGGGTCGTTCGAGGGGACTCGGTCAGTGACGCCGGCCTGCTCGGGCCACCTGTTGATTCTGATTCTGTAGCCGGTTACTTTGTTGCCCGGTGCGGGATTCGATACGGGGTGTACCGCACCACAAGGCGACATCGCTAACCGCTCGGCTAAAGGGTCAGACGCGTTAGCTAGGGGGGCTAACGTGTCTTATTAGTAGTTTACACTAATTTACGTCGCTTTCTTCCCCGCACCCCAGGAGGGTTTCTGTCACTATGCGTCTCTCGCTTGTCTTCACAGCGCCATAGCCACACTGCCGTCGCCCTGCTTTCACAGGGGGAGCTTCCTAATCCGATTTGCGCGTCTTATTCCTCAGGGATGGGAGAGACGCCGGCGGCGATCCTGCAGCAGCCGCTGACCAGCAGCAGGTCGTGACGGCGACAAACCGACGATGAAGAAAATATTCAACTTCACCAAGAAGAAGAAATTCCCGTCCGGCACGCCGGACAGCGGCAGCGTGCTCTCCCTTGGATACGAGCTGAAGGAGAAGGACCTGGGGAAGGTCCACAAGGCTGCCTGGGCGGGCGACGCGTCGAAGCTGAAGCAGCTCGCCAAGAAGAACGACATCAATCAGCTGGACAAGGAGAACAGGTGGGCGCAGTATTCGCCGTTTAAGAGAGACGCGTTAACCCCTTGCTGCCTTATCCTGTGGTCAAGGTGTCAGTCCTCAGCGGTTCGGTAACCTGCAATATGACTTCCACATGCAATCCACGTGAGACGTTAATCCCATTTCTTTATCACCTTACCTCACTTAGCTCCCCCTAAACTTTCTGTGCAACCCACACGACTCGCATCTCACTAATCCACTTTTTAACGTGTTATTAGCCCCTGTTCACAATAGTCCTCAATATAATCACATCAGAGCCGAGCGTGTGAAGCCCCAAATGCATGATACAAGTTAAAATGTGCAAGGTGGTTCGTTGTCTTTCCCTACTTGTGTTTCATTGTAGGATCCGGTTACCATAGACCTGTAGTGGCAGATGTGAGCGGTGTAAGTGGAGTTGAGTACCTGAGTCAGTTTGCGGAATGGCTTGTTGTTTTTGAACTAATGGTCAAGACACTTGTTCCTTCATGACTTGCCAAACATGTTTTTATCCAAGATCTTTTAGAATAGAAAGTGGTGAAATGTTTAGATATGCAAATTGACTTTTAGGGCTAGCACTTGTTCAAAATGGGACACAATGTTTTGAAAGCACACCTGGCATTATCATTTCCTTCGTACTTACAATTAGTTGTGTTGCTGCTTTCAAAAATTAGTAAAAATTGCTCTCAACTAATTATTTTTACTTTTGATAATAGATATATTGTTTTTGTTATCTGCCTAACTTGAAAGAGTCCTCAAAAAAGCTGGCTCGCTTAACTGAACAATATAAGAATATCAGCATAGGAGGGTGAATATAAGTGGATCTTGAAGTGCTGCATGTGAGATATTGTAATTTTTCCTATTTACAGAACAGCGCTTCATATTGCTTGTGCCAGTGGACATGTGGAAGTGGTTCAGTTCCTTGTCGAAAGCAAAGCCAAGCTTAATCTATGCGACAATCAAAACAGATCCGCCTTAATGAAGGTAATCCTGGGTTGATGAAATTCCTAGTCAGTGATTAACTATTAAGTAAAATGTGTTAATAAGCAGGACTGCCTGTTGTGTTTTTATCTGTATTTAGTATTGAATGGCC
This sequence comes from Lampris incognitus, assembly GCF_029633865.1. Taxonomy (NCBI): domain Eukaryota; kingdom Metazoa; phylum Chordata; class Actinopteri; order Lampriformes; family Lampridae; genus Lampris; species Lampris incognitus. Next base: position 4,705,818 of record NC_079216.1, on the reverse strand, counting down.
ATGTTTCCCACATTATAACCTTCTGCATTGGCAGGCAGTGCAGGGCCAACATGAGCGCTGTGTGTGTTCACTGCTGGAGAATCACGCTGACCCCAACCTGGTGGACATCAATGGCAACACATCCCTGCACCTGGCCGCCAACATCCCTTCCATCTCCACTGCCACCCTGCTCCTGGAGCATGATGCCGACATCAATGCTCAGAACAAGGTGACCCTTGCTTGGGGCTGAGCAGCACAGCACAGACCACAGTTGGGAACTCCTGAAGGAGCACTGCCCCACTGTGCATTAGCAGGCAGTATTAGCAAAGTCCTAGGGGGTAGGCTTATACCCAGTGAGTTTTTAATAGTAAGAGAGGGAAGCTTAGAGAGATCAGAGCACAGAGTAATGCAGGAACACATCTCACAGTAGTTTTAATATTTCAGTGTTGTAGCACACATGCCTCTCAAACACACTTGCATACATGCATGTGCCCCTTATCCTAAATAGGATTTATACTCAGCCTCTACACACATGCCCACGCACACACATACACACACACATGCACATATACATACACACAAATACTCACTCTCATTGTTATCCTATGTACAAGAAAATACCTGTCTTTGTCCCCACACTTGTAACTGGTGCTTATTTTACATTGCATTGCATTTTTATGCAGAATGTGTTCTATAAAGTTTGACTGGTTGACATGGTGGAATCACTGAAGTGGAATATAACTGTGTTATTTTGGTAGGTTCCTCAGGCTGAAAGTGGAAACTGATTTTGATTTACTTTCTAGGAAGGTTTCACCCCTCTGACCGTGACGGTCCGTGAGAATCACGTGGAGATGGCTGAATTTCTGCTGAAGGAGGGTGCTGATGTGAACGTCAGGGATCAGGGGCAAAGGTCTGTAAATTAATGGCACATTTGTGAAAGGCATAGAATCAGCCAGACTTAGCTTACCTATCATGACAATGCCATTGATTTCACCTTAAGGTCCCCATTGATGATAGCTGCTAGCAATGGACAAATCAGTATGCTGAGGCTGCTCTTGCAGTATGATGCGGATATTACACTAAAGGATGTCAATGGGTGGTCGTCTGATGACCACGCAGTCATCAACGGACATCATGCGTAAGCTGCGTCTCTTTTTTTCCCTCCTCATATGCTTCCCAGTTGTTTACTATTTATGCAGTGTCCACATTTTTTCGCTGTTAGCAGACCAGAGTCACAATCGATTTAATTCCCAGTAGACAGGTATTTGTTTTGGTGACGGACCACAGGAAAAAGTTATGCTGACACTATGATGGTCATTACTCTGTTTAAAGTTGTTCTCACCTCATCATTGAGCATGGCACCAAGAGGAATGCATTGTCTCCCTCTTCAAATCAAGTCTCAACCAAAAAGAAAAAGAAAAACAGTCCTTCCCAAGGAGGTGAAGCAGGCTTCTCTCTGGGAGGACCAGCCATTGACAAAGATGGTAAGGGGAAAGATTCTGAGTTAATTGTTATTCTGACCAAGCATCACTGTTATCGTCATTAACCTTTATGTTTCATTTATCCCTCATGCAATACCACTTGACTGGATCTAGAACATGGACTAAGTGAAACAGGGAGAGGTATTGGCATTTGTAGACATAGCTTTTACAGCAAAATCAGACAAAATTGCTCCATCTTCCTTAGTTTAAAAAAAAGAAAAACAAAAAAATGGTTTGATTAATTTACAAGGAATTAAGTCATATTTTTTCTCAGCAGAGATGATCAACATTTATTGAGGCTGTATTTTCATCCAACTCCTAACTTGACCAAGTGTCTGATTTTGTTATGTTGTTTTTATTACTGTGTTTTGTAGATTGTTCTATTTTGTAAGTTTACTCATTTTAAAATCTAGCTGTTTGATGACTTGAATATAATGTTATGCCAATCTTTCTGAAATTGGTTTAAGTGTGGATTGAAGTCAAATGGAGATAAGATAGAGGTTTAGTAAAAGATTCAGCTGACAGCACAAAGCTTTTGTGATGTGTTACAGATCTTGAGGACAATTCTCAGTCAGAGTCAGTGAGCCGGTGAGCACATTTTGCTATTAGTATGTATAATTTTTACAGTCAACAAGATGTCACTTCCTAGGTCAAACTGTTCTTCCTTTTCACCTCAGAGCTTCCAAAAGTGCTGCTGATGATTGGCTGTCATCGGAGGATGATGATGATGATGAACTGGAATTAATCCCAAAGGTGATTGCTATTTATGAATTCTTGCTAATACCAATTTTTCTCAAATCTAGCTTGTGGCCCTAACATTCTTGTTTCTTTTAGAGACCACAGAAGGTGAACCTAAAGAAATTGATTGCCTCTAAAAGGGGAGAGCATGCTGGTAATTTACTTCACCTGATTCTCTTAAACAGTGTCCCTCGATTTGTGGCCCTTGATTTGTGGTTGTTGGTAGTTATCCTTTACCCCTGCCTGCCCCGTAGTTTCAACACAACCAGACAGACCTTTGAGCGGTGACATGTCTGAGCCTGAGAGTGAAGATAGTGTCCAGAGAATCCCTTCTCACCCCAAGGCTTTACCACCCAGCAAAGCTCCCCAGCATCCAGTAGCTCCCTTCCCAGTTTTGTTCTCCAAAGCCCCCCGGATGACCTCCAACCCACTCCCAACCACCAGAAAGGTAATAAGACTTTTGGCTGTTGAATTTTCTGTGACATCTCTTTGTCTTCCTTTTTTTTTCTTCTATTTTTGTCCTGGATTGTTAAAGAAGACGAAGATGAAGTTGAGCTAGGAGAGATGGAGCCCTCTGAGCAGCCCTCCAGTAGTAGAGCAAGATCCAACTCGGCAGGGAGAAGCCCAGAGGCAGAAGACTCTGAGGAAGAAGAGGAGGATGAAGATGACGAAGAAGAGGAGGAGGAGGAGGAGGAAGAGGAGGAAAGTGAAGAGGAGGAAAGTGAAGAGGATGATGATGAAGAAGAGGCAGATCAGGACGAGGAAGAGCAAGAATACGAGGAGGAAGAAGATGGTGACAAGGCTGCGACTTCAGTCTTGGACAACACCATTGCCCTCCAAAAAACACAAAAGCTCTACGACACCCATGACCTTGAGATCATCTGCAGTGATGCAGCTGGTATTGAAATCCCTGATAACGTCTCTAATTCTGGTCCCGTAGATGTGCCTGAGTACCAAGAGGCTTCAGAGGATGCTGCCAACACAGAAACCCAAAAGAACTATGGGATACCAGTGACAGTGGATGTAGAGGATGGCTGTGTTGTGTCAGCCATTCGAGTAGAATCCAAATATTCTGATGAAGATGAAAGCCTTGGGAGGGAAAATGTATTGTCGTCAGATCAAAACATAAAATCTGATCCAGGTTGTACAGGAAGCCGCATGACACCAAAACACAGCACAGGAGCTCATTCACCTAATGAGGATGAGGAAGATTTTGGTACAGAGAAGGAAAGGGGTGATGAAGATGATCCAGAATCCCAGAGTGAGAAGTCAGATGATGGGTACGCAGTGGGGAACGACAGCGATGATGATTATGAGAGAAATCAAAGTGATGGTTTCGGTCGCAACACAGTACTTGCCAGACGAAGCAGTTTGGGGTTCCAGGATGAAGGGGAGGGAAATTCTCACAATTCTTGGGATGCAAAAGATGATGAAGATGATAGGTCAAATGAAGATTTTCCCAAAGCTGGAAAACGTAAGTCCTCATGGGGCTCATCACTAGAGGACAGTGACAATAGTACTTCACCCACAGAGGAGGATAAGGTCAACAAAAATGCTCTTGATCAGAGAGGTGATGATCAAAATTCGGTTTTTGAGCTACCATCACCTCTCAAAAGGTCATCACCCAAGCCAGATTTAGACAACATGGACTCCTCATGGGATTCATCATCACCAGCTATTGCTGGGTCAAAAAGCCCCTCTCCCAAACCGGAGGCTGACCCATCAAAGTCCCCTTTGAAATCCTCTTTACCATCTAGTCCTCACTCTAGAGCGAGCCCCATAGCAAAAGTAGAAGAGTTGGGTTCTTCTTCAGATGATGACCATCCAGAAGATAGAATGTCTGTCGAAGGAGAGGTTTTATGCATGACTGGTTCAGAAAAACGAAACAACTCTATACCATTTCACAGAACAGATGCTGAGTTTTCAGTGAATCAAGCTGAAGAGGCTCATTCTGATGACTCTTGGGACGATGATGATGATGATAAAGAAAATGTTGATGACATTTCAAATGACAATGCCTCTCCTGCAGTGTCACCAGAATCTGAGGGACAGAATACAACCAATATTCAAGCACTAGATGAAGGCGATGTTGGATCAACTCACTCTCCAAAAATGAAAGAAATATTTGATAATCAGAAAGATGAAAATGATGATGATGGTAGTTGGGATGATGGTGATGATGATGATGAGGCAGAGCAACTGAGCTCTATAAGCCCAATTGACCAGAAGTTAGATGTAGGAACCATGGTAGGAGAGCCATTAGAATCTGAGCAAGAAGAGGGTAATGAAGACAAGGACGAGATCCCCATATCAATGATTGATGGGAATGAGGAGACTGCAGAATGGAACGAGCAAGATCAGTTAGAGCTGGTTGACAATGAGGAAGAAGCTCAATTCAAAGATGAGAAGAGAAGCAATGAATTTGCCAGTGGCACAATGAAAGAGCCCGAGGCAGGCGATGAATCGGAAAACAGTCTTAACAGATGCCTAGATGAAGGGCATGAGCACGACGACGATCATGAAAGTGATGAAGGTGGCACTGCACTGCAGACAGCTGTGTTTTCCCATGACCTCAAAAATAAATCTTTGGAGGAAGTGGAGGTGAAGTTATCCAGCATACCTGCTGAAGAGAATGATGTCGCCAAGTCTGCCAGTGATGGATTTTCTGATGAGGAATTGCCTCAAACTGATATTGATGATGTTGATGTAGGTTCACCTGTTGAGCTAGAGAACAAAGCCCAGGAAGGTTCAGAGTCAGGAGAAATTAAAGAACTTGACAAACAGGTAACAGGCTTTTCCTAGTAAACCACTATAGAGTTTTCTAGACATAGTATTTCCACTAACATTAGAGCATAGCAATGTAGCAATCTGGATATGTTTATGAGATTAAATGTGTTGTGGGATTGTGGTTCTGGTAATATAGTGATATTTACGTATGAACTTAAATGTTGTCATTCCCTGGTCTTAAAGGCTGCTTTACAGTAAATTGAGACCATTTTCCTAACTTATTCAACTGTGTAGCTGAGTGGAATGAACAATGAATGCCTGTACCTGCTTGGTCATCATATTCACATGTTCTTGTGTGTAAATATCTTATGAACGCACCAGTAGTCATCACTAAATGTTGACGCTATCGATGTTGAGGTATTCAATCAAAAATATTTGGGTATTTGATTTTGTCAATGTCGCCCAGGCCCAAGTAGCATAGAGTAGTAGGTTAAAAAAATGAAACCTTTGTGAGAAAACTATTTGGAGAACAGTATTTCGTGAACAAAATGAATCTCTTCCATACAGTCAGAAGATAACACCAAATTTGATGATGAGGACAAAGAGGAAGAAGAGAGCGATGATTTAGATGAAGAGGAAGGAGAGGAGAGTGATCAGGAGGAAGAGGAGGAAGGAGCCTCGCCGGTAGCCACCACACCCGATAACTCCAAAGATAAGCAAAGGGGTAAGGAGTGATGAAATAAATGTCCCTCTGTCCGTAATGAGAACATCTAAAGGTGAAACATCCTGAAGTGCACCAGAACAATAGCGACATGGATCCTCATCCTCTGTAATCTTATTCAATAGACTTCCTTTCTGAGTTGGGAATGGAGAAAGGAGAGGAAGACGAGGACTCCTGGGATTCTGAGGTACAGTTGGATGTTCTCATTTACCTTTTTAGGATGAGAAGCCCATCATATACAACCTCACAGAATTTCTCCGCCTTTTTCAGTCCCACTCTGACAGAAGTCCTAAGAAGACACAGGATGGCCATCATAGCTCTCCTGCCAAAACTCAGATAGAAATGTCCGTTGGTGAAAAGGAAAATAGAGAAGGTAAGTTTCAGTTCATTTTTTTTTAACTGAATTAGTCGAGCGAAAAGAATTGACAACTGCCATCATAGCTTTGCTTTGTTCAAAATCATTCCAGTTGCCATTCCATGCAGCAAATGAACTGACTTATTTTATTAGCATAATTTAAAAATTTCATTCTAGGCAGAATTTGCTTCGTTTTTAAGACTGAACTCAAGAATATGGAGCATTAATAATGTATATTGCGTATACATCTGAGTAAAGCCCTTTAAGAATTGTGTACGTGAATTGTTTGTATAATATGTAGAGCATTGCAGTCGCCATCAGACAAGACAGACTTTCCGCCTCATAATAGCATGTTAAATTTCTTTTGTAGACTTGTTTTATATTCCCTCTTTTTTAAGAGGGGGAGGGAGCAGTAGGATGGCAGTTCTAGAGCCACGGAGGAGTGTAGGCAGGCCAAGGGGCAGCCAGGGAGTGGGTATGGACATCTGTCTTCCCTCATAAGTCTGAGGAAAAGCATGTTAATCATCCCACAAGACCAGCCGTCACCCCATTCTCATGAGAGAGTGCATGAAGCATCCTCCCGCCTGACCTCTGACCTTCAACCCTCATATTCTGGAGCTTGGGTCTAAAGGGGGTTGCAGGTTCTGCATGGCTTACTTAAATCCACTGGCGAAGCTGGGTGAAATAGGACCTGGTGAATTTGTTTTAGGTGTTTGTTGTAACCCATTTGGATGTGTGGTGTTTAACCTATCAAGACCAGTGGTCCCCAACCTTTTTTGCACCGCGGACCGGTTTAATATTGACAATATTCTGGCGGACCGGGGGCAGGGGCAAGGGTGGGTTAATAACGACCGGAATATAGGTTAGGCTTATAAGTCAATAGTATCATAACATTTAAAGTAACGTTTGGATATTAAACACACAGAACATATTTTCCTCGCATTAACATAACGTCACTGAATCAGTGGGAGCCCTGGGCTTGTTTCCCTGCAGCAGGACTCTCAGCACGTGCTTATGTCCCGCTTGCTTGCGTTGTTTTCACTCAAAGAACTCCATGGGTTTGTGTTTAAGTGCAGGGTGCTTGAACTTAAGGTGCCAAAGCAGTTTTGAGGCTTCATTGCCTCATTAGACGGCTTGTCTCCACATATCACACACGGGGCTCGGAGCATGCAAGTCACCAGTCGCACTAAAGCCGTATTTTAGGTGCGACTCGTACTTCCTGTTAAAGGAAGCTTCTTTTTTTTTCTTTTTTTTTTTTAGTGTCTTGGCCTCTGTTGTCTCTGTGTTGTCGTCATCATTAAACCTTTTATCTCCCCTACCTCTTCTGAAGATACTCTCAAGCGGTGTTTGTTTTTTACCGGTACTCATGGTAGCTAGCTAGCTGCTAGCAGTGAGTTGACTGAGTGCTCTCTGAGTTATGAAGTTAGTTACCATTGGTCTGCCGAATGTCACGTGATGAGTGATAAAATGACATCATTGTAAACACTTCCAAGTATCCGTGTCAAATTAAAAGACCAGGCTTTTATTTGAATATTGTATATCATGTTATTTCCTTGTGGCCTGGTAGCAAATGCTTTGCGGCCCGGTGCCGGTCCGTGGCCCGGTGGTTGGGGACCCCTGATCTAGACGACCTTGGCCATGTTAGCAAATTATATGTTACACTGGCCTTCGATTATTAAAGTTATTGCATTACATTTGATTTATATATATATATATATATATATATATATATATATATATATACACTACCGTTCAAAAGTTTGGGATCACCCAAACAATTTTGTGTTTTCCATGAAAAGTCACACTTATTCACCACCATATGTTGTGAAATGAATAGAAAATAGAGTCAAGACATTGACAAGGTTAGAAATAATGATTTGTATTTGAAATAAGATTTTTTTTACATCAAACTTTGCTTTCGTCAAAGAATCCTCCATTTGCAGCAATTACAGCATTGCAGACCTTTGGCATTCTAGCTGTTAATTTGTTGAGGTAATCTGGAGAAATTGCACCCCACGCTTCCAGAAGCAGCTCCCACAAGTTGGATTGGTTGGATGGGCACTTCTTTGAGCAGATTGAGTTTCTGGAGCATCACATTTGTGGGGTCAATTAAACGCTCAAAATGGCCAGAAAAAGAGAACTTTCATCTGAAACTCGACAGTCTATTCTTGTTCTTAGAAATGAAGGCTATTCCATGCGAGAAATTGCTAAGAAATTGAAGATTTCCTACACCGGTGTGTACTACTCCCTTCAGAGGACAGCACAAACAGGCTCTAACCAGAGTAGAAAAAGAAGTGGGAGGCCGCGTTGCACAACTGAGCAAGAAGATAAGTACATTAGAGTCTCTAGTTTGAGAAACAGACGCCTCACAGGTCCCCAACTGGCATCTTCATTAAATAGTACCTGTTAGAGCCTGTTTGTGCTGTCCTCTGAAGGGAGTAGTACACACCGGTGTAGGAAATCTTCAATTTCTTAGCAATTTCTCGCATGGAATAGCCTTCATTTCTAAGAACAAGAATAGACTGCCGAGTTTCAGATGAAAGTTCTCTTTTTCTGGCCATTTTGAGCGTTTAATTGACCCCACAAATGTGATGCTCCAGAAACTCAATCTGCTCAAAGAAGTGCCCATCCAACCAATCCAACTTGTGGGAGCTGCTTCTGGAAGCGTGGGGGGCAATTTCTCCAGATTACCTCAACAAATTAACAGCTAGAATGCCAAAGGTCTGCAATGCTGTAATTGCTGCAAATGGAGGATTCTTTGACGAAAGCAAAGTTTGATGTAAAAAAAATCTTATTTCAAATACAAATCATTATTTCTAACCTTGTCAATGTCTTGACTCTATTTTCTATTCATTTCACAACATATGGTGGTGAATAAGTGTGACTTTTCATGGAAAACACAAAATTGTTTGGGTGATCCCAAACTTTTGAACGGTAGTGTATATATATATATATATATATATATATATATATATATATATATATATAGGTGGCAAAACCCACATCTGGTACTCCTGATTGGCAAGAAATGCTAAGATTTTTTTTAACTTTTTTTGACCCAATTCTAAATTCTGAACAATCAAATAAGTGGATGTGAATGTCTCACTAATCTTAACTAATAATGGGAACTGATATAATACGGAGAAACTTAATGCTTGTCCATTGCCTAGTCCATGTACTTTATGGTATCCAGTTGTGTGCTTCACTTGCATGGGAAAGCTCGCGGTTCTGTAGCTTCACATCACAACCTGCCAAGCATATTCATTAACCTGCATCAGAACATTGCACGGTTGTATCTGTCAAATGGTTCTTGTTCTTTCCCTGCTAAGCGGTGTAACATACACATATGTCTTCTCTTGCAGTTGTAACAAAGGAGGGTGACGACAGTGGCGGTCAAGAGAGTGATAACAGTGACGACAGTCCAGAGAAAGAGGTTAGTGCAGAACATTGATTCAGACAAACGGGCAGATGCCAGTTCCCAGCAGAGAACAGACAATGAGTTGAGATGTCTTTTGCTTTCTGGTAGACTGAGAAGGCAAAGTGTCAGCTGCTGTCTGTTTTGAACAAGCTTGAAGGGGATGCTAATAGGAAGCCAGGTAATTTGAGGTCCTCTTAAACTTTGAGATTGGGAATCTAAATGGGGGGTCTGAATCTTTTTTAATTCCTCAACTCCATGTGGATTTAATAATTGTGCTTAATTTCTGTTGGACAGATTTGATGGAAGAGCTTGGCCTGGGTGATGCTGATGATTTTGAAAGTAAGCTGCACAATTTAACCCCATGGATATGTATTTTCATTAGAAGGAAATAATCATATGTACACTAAAATCAACTAAAAAAAAAAACCCACTGTTTTGCTACATTCAACATGTTTTGTTTTCTTTCATCACATTCTTATGAAGCTAAAAAACCAGGTCAGTGGATCTCTAGTGGACAGTATTGGATTAGCTCCTCCTGTAGTTTTTTTCCCCAGACCCCAGACGGAGATGCTGTAGTTTTGAAATAGCCACTGGACATATCCCTAGTGTTTTCAATGTGTCACCGGTACAGATGCCTCAGACTGGGATTCAGCCAGTACCACCAGCAGAAGAACCCTACCCGGCCGCAGAGTGGCCTCGCCCGGGGTAGAGGAACTGCCAGAATGCTCCACCCCACCTGCTCAGGAGCAGGAGCCAGAGACCCCCACAGCAGCACCTGCTATATCCAAGAGGTGCATCAGCGCAGGCAAAAGGATGTCACCGCAGCCCAGCCCACGCTCTCGAACCTCGTACTCCCCTCCTCAAACTCTGCCCCAGCCCCGTGCAACCAAGATGCTAACTCAAAAACCAGAGAGTGAAGATGGTATGGACGCATAGGAACTAAGGATGCATGATGATGATATTTTTGCTGATATCAAATAACCAATAATTTTCTTGGTCAATTCAGTTGATACCGATTTTTTTTTTTCTCATTTCATTGAAATCCTGCTTTGTGTCTAAAGCCTCCTACAGACTGTGATTTGGGCCGTCTCAGATGAAAGATGACTAAACGTGGCGATATCTTTGGTCGTGGCTCCAAAACGGCGGTCCTACGTCGCACTGTGAGACAGGTTCAAAGACGGCCGTTATTATGGTCTTGCCACTGACGATAACCTGGGACAAAAGTCTGACAGTGTCAGAAATTTAGGACGACCATCTCACAATGTGACCGCTGCTACGACCTACGTCTACTGACCAACCAATAGAAATGCAGCACGAAATGCCACACTATCAATGCGATGCAGAATCTTTGCTGGCGCTAAACACAAACACACTGTTAGCATCTGTGACCCAAATGTCATGGATTCAGCAAAACGAGCTGCGGCGACTATTGAAAGGACTCGATTCCTGCTTGGCGTCATGTTGCTCTACCAGCAACATAGATTGATTACGCGCACTGATGCGGCACACACACTGATGACGTTTTTATGGACTTGCGTCATAGCCGGCAATTCTGTAGGTGTTATCATCATACAGTCTGCATACATCACACTCGATGCCGTACCCAAGTTTATTAGATCCATATCGCACAGTGTGGCTTGCAATAAACTTATAGGATTGCTAAAATCACACGGTCTGTAGGAGGCCTTAGTTTCCACCAGTGGAGTTTACCTATTATAGTAAGTGTCATGATTGGTGCAGATACAAATGTCTAAAAACACCCTCCCTTATTAGAACCTGCCCTATTTATTACTAAATGTTACGCTGTTTCCAAGCATCTGAGTTCACTGAGGGAAATTAGCATAAATTACCTCAAACTGAAATGGAGAAAACACGTGTCATTTATTGTGGCATAGCATTTTCTAACATCTTTGCTCTTACATTTGCTGTACGACAGGTTGACCCTTAAAGCTTGCTGTAAAATATTGTCTGTCATAATGTCACCTCAAGTGTAAATAGCAAAAGGGCCTACACTTCTTTGAATGTTGTAGAGTGAGTTGTCTTTCCGTCAGTGTCTGTCATTGCCATTGGCACATAATCAATGCCTCATCGTATCGCTATGACATATCGGGCATGAGTTTAATATATGTCCCAATAATAGCCATAACACAATTTTAAGCAACTGTTGGCCAATACTGACAAGCCGACCAATATATCATGCACTCTCCTTTACTTATTTTACCCTCTCTCTCTCTCTCTCTCTTGCTCTCTCAGAATCAGACTGGGATTCAGACAACGTGACCTCCTCTTCCAGCCCTGTCAAGCAGCTGCCAGATTTAGCTGAGGCTGGAGCGGTGGTAAAACCAGGTTAGGCACCCCACGGTTCATTAAGCAAGACTATTTGTGTAGATGTTCTGTCTGCTCTGGATAAGACCGGCTGTTTCCTGTCTCCCTGCAGGTTCTCCTGTGCCTGATCCTTCACCAACAGCAAGAGAAAGTGACAGCACTTCAGAGCTGGCAGAACAGCCGCTAAAGGTAAGCCCCTGCCAGGAAATGCCAACTCCATCCCATGTCCCACACTCCTCTGGTGTCTGTCCCACACTGCACACCCATGTGCTGTTCCACCTTAGTGGGGAAAAGTCGACCCAAACCATAGATGGTTACACTTCTATGTGGAGTCTTCATCCATGAATAAACGAACATAGTTTCTGACATGCTTCAAAGTCTTCCTCTCTCCTTAGAGTCTTAAGTTCTTTAGATACCTCTTGATGCCATTCATAGGAGCAAATGTGGCATCTCTATATATATGATATATATGGTGCTTTGGAAACTTAGGGAGTTGAATGGCAAGGACTCCACCATTGCATCCAAAAGGAGTTTTAAAACGGACTTCTTAGGTATATTGCATTGATACATCTATGTACAAAGTTCTCTAATTCATCAGAAGAAAATATTTAATGTGGTGAGCATTATTAAAGGAATTTTGGAGTGATTTTGTTTCCACTGCCAATAAAAGGTTATTTTTTCTTTATTTGAAGATTTAATGGGGGTAAGATATTAATTCTGAAGTGACTTGGACTCAAATCAATTAAAATGCTGTCTTTATTCTTAGAAAGCCACAAGGTCCCAACTTAGTGTGTGCATTATTTTTGTCTTGTCTTTCTTTGTCCTTTGTATTTCTGTCCGCTCATTCATACAAAGGTGAAAGACGATGCATTAGACACATCTAAATTAGATGTTGATAACCCAAGTCAGTTTTGGCTGGTGGGCTCTGGATGTGCAGACAGCGACGATGTGTCAAGCGATCAGGAAGGTCCTGAGAGGAGATATACCACAAGTACTAATAAATCGTGGGAGAAAGGCTATGAGAAGCTCTGGGTGGAGGTGGAGAAGAGGGAGGCGATCTCCACCTACAGGAATGTAGCTGGTGAGCTGAAGGAGAGATTTGGAGAGCTGCCTCACTTTTATAGAAGCACTGCAGAAAACACCATAGAAGAACAGCAGGTGGAGGAAATGTCAAGCGAGGAGGAAGAGGGTGAGCCCATCGTGCGGCCCACAGCCAGAGCAAGGAGCGCAGTCCTCCTCACGATACCTGAGCAGACAGAGTCGGGGCTGGAGGACTCAGTAACTGAGTCAGCCGAGAACTCCCAGTGCGAGGACAGGACTCGGGCCTGTGAAGGCAGCAGGGCTGAAGACCTCCATCTCCTTAGTGATGACGCTCTGGAGAGGTGCATGTCTTTCTCATCACAGCAGCCTGCTAGAAGCTATATCACAGCAGCAGACCCTGACGAAAATGATGCCACTCAGGATTTTCCCAACGTCAACTCGGAGGCAATGTGTGAACATTTAAATGCAGGCCACCCCTCAAATGACGAGATCAAACCTGAGCCAACTCAACCAGAGCCCATCATGGAGGAGGACAACAACGCTGCTCCCTTTGATTCCAGCACGAAGAGCCCTGTTGGTTCAGAGGATGACCCTGAAGAGCATGCACATTCTCAGCCTCCTTCTCGAACCATGTACTCCGCCGCCAGCCTGGGCGTTTATGACGAAGAACTGGAAGAGGACATGTGGAAGTTTAAGCATAAGGTAGGGATGCTGAAGGTTGTCTTCCTGGACTTGGAGGAGAAGGCTCAACTCCAGAGAGAGGTAGACGACGGCCGCTCCTTACTCCTGTAGTCCCTCCTAGATTGCTTCTTTCTCTTCATATGTCGTTCATTTCATTACCTTCACTGTGTCCAAGCTGCCACATTAAACGATGACCATCTATGTCAGGTCTTTTAGTATTTCCCATTAGTTTTTTCTGTGTATTTTAGATTTTAAAAGTTAGCCTTCCTCGTGTGTCCTGCCATTCCTAGACCACCCATACAACTCATCCTGTTCCTTTCATTTAATCATCCAGAGATACTTAAAGGAAGAGAACTGACATTAGTGGCATTTAGATGATCCACTGCTGGATTATCCACCATAACACTCCAAATGGAAAGGCTGTCTTTTAAATAAATCTACTACTCACTCTCCATCTTTCTTCATGCATGACCCTGACTTGTAGCTCTACGCTGGGAATCCGTTCTGTTGTGCTAACTTCTCTAGCTGGTGTGCTGTGAATTTGATGTTAGATCACAATGTTCTTTTCTATGAAAAGAAGTACTATTGGAATGATGTGACAGTTGCTGTTTTAAATTTGTTTTTATGAAGGAGTGTCTGGGTGGCGTGATGGTTTATTCCGTTGCCTACCAACACAGGGATCGCCGGTTCGAATCCCTGTGTTACCTCCAGCTTGATCGGGTGTCTCTACAGACACAATTGGCCGTGTCTGCAGGTGGGAAGCCGAATGAGGGTATGTGTCCTGGTCACTGCACTAGCACCTCCTCTGGTCAGTCAGGGCTTCTGTTCAGGTGTGGTGGGGGGGGGGGACTGGGGGGAATAGCGTGAGCCTCCCACGCGCTACGTCCCCCTGGTGAAACTCCTCACTGTCAGGTGAAAAGAAGCGGCTGGTGACTCCACATGTATGGGAGGAGACATGTGGTAGTCTGCAGCCCTCCCCGGATCGGCAGAGGTGGTGGAGCAGCGACCAGGACGGCTTGGAAGAGTGGAGCGGGGTAATTGGCCAAGTACAATTGGGGAGAAAAAGGGGAGAAAAAAATCAAAACATTTTTGTTTTTATGCATGCTGTTCTTCAAGTAAGTTTTTCTACAGAGTTGTTGATTTGCAATTTTATTAGATATGAAAAAAGTATGAGAAATAACTTTTGGGTATCCTTTTGAATGTTTTTGGATCAGTATTTTCCTGAAATAACTTACGACGTGTCATCATTGAAGAAGTTCTTTATATACCCTGTGCCAGTGTGATCTTCATGAGTGAACACACAATAATGGCTGAATCACATTTGGATGTTGGTTGTAGTGAGTTCCAACACTCCTTGAAAAGATGGATCCCTGTGAATATCATGTCCCACTGTGTAACCTCACTGAAGGTATTTGGTCTCCTGAGGGAGGGATGACTCACTGAATTATGCATGGCAAAGTATACCTGCTCCAAAATACATTTTAAAGGCTGGCCCACACCCGTTGCCCATTGTTTTTAATCCTTAGCATTTTGCTGTTGTCTTTCACAGGCTGGCAAACAAAGGACAAACACTTCGATGAAAGAAGAAAAACCTGACGCTTCCTGGGAAGCTCGGCAACAACTGAAGCAGGAACGAACAGAAGAGGAGAAACCTGAGACCTGTATGGGACGCCTGGAAGAGCTGGCCAGCAGAGATGAGGAAACGCCAAAGGAAACTCGGCTCACAGTCACTCAAAGTATTCCTAAAAGACCGGCCTGTATAAATCCAAAGAGGTAAGCATCATTTAGCTGTCAGTCAACATAATGGCTCTGTCACTGTCTGGATATATAGCATGTCCTTACAGTTTAGAATGTCGTCACAAGGTGGCGCAGCCGCTTTTCCTCTGAAATGAGGAACTAGATGATGTTGGCGATGTAAGCATTCACTGCTCCCTCACAGTCTCAGATACTGCTGTGCACCTTGTTACAGGTCACAGCTGAGATGGGAAGACCCACATATAAGTTGGAGTCAGTCATTCCTTTAATAGTAGGCCTTCTTGAAAGATAGCCTTCATGGCAGTGAGGTGTGGATGTAACATATTACGGGCGATATCATTTACCATCAGGTCTATTGCTTTCCATAGCTCTGACAGGGATGCCGTGCAGCGACATGTCCTGCTCCAGCAGAGCTGCCATAAGGAGAAGCAGCAGGGTGGAGCGGTAGATGTAGGGAGGACCTCCCAGCCGCAGCATCTAGTCAAGGGGGCACGGAGCAATAGAGCCCCTCAGACCACCACCCACCTAAACGGAGACCCCCTCTCTGTGTTTGATGATAGTACTTTAAGTGAAGTGTCGGACGATGAAGGAAGGTATACGTGCAGTATACTGCTCTAAGTTTATAGGTGTCACCTCTTCTGTCTTTCTCTAACTCTTCCTATGTCAGTGGAGGGAAATCGATCAGGACCTCCCCCACCCTGATTTGGCGAACTCTGCTTATTCCAACTGTAGTTGCATGACTAACTTCTCTGACATATGGAATAGTATACTGCAGTATACCATCACACTTATGGTCCCTGGACTTGAGAAGGTTGTGTGAAATAGACTCTCCAGATAACTTGCTTTCTTCTGCCCTGTGTTTGTGTGGCCTAGGTCTTCATCTGGTCAGCGGAGAGATGAGGTAAAACATACTGTTCACACTCTGTCACTAAGCTTCCTCTGTTCCATACTAGTAAATGGTTTGCTCTAATTCAACTGTTAGAGCCATTTCTGTAAAGTCATTTAATATGCATATTTGTTATTTTGTGTCATAGCTTGGACACTAGAACGACCCGGATTTCACTCCTACCTGAAATGACCATGGGCGGTCAAAATGACTGCCAGTTTTTAAACTCTTTAATATTCTGTCAAGATAAATATCCAGTTGAGATATTAATGCATTACATTAATATCTTTAACATTCAAACATGTAACAACTTTTAATACTGTTTTTCAAACAACTTAAAATGGCCGCTGTCCAACGCCTGTAAATACTGCAACTCCTCGGTGGTAGTCGTGGTGCGTCTGTAACGGTGTCTGTAACCAGACCTGTTGGCACTTATCAAAACTCATCCATCCATTATCCGAACCGCTTATCCTGCTCTCAGGGTCGCGGGGATGCTGGAGCCTATCCGAGCAGTCATTGGGCGGCAGGCAGGGAGACATCCTGGACAGGCCGCCAGACCATCACACAGGGCCGACATACACACACACATTCATACCTAGGGACAATTTAGTACGGCCGATTCACCTGACCTATATGTCTTTGGACTGTGGGAGGAAACCGGAGCCCCCAGAGCAAACCCACACAGACACGAGGAGAACATGCAAACTCCACACAGAGGACAACCTGGGATGACCCCCAAGGTTGGACTACCCCAGGGCTCAAACCCGGGACCTTCTTTCTGTGAGGCGACCACGCTAACCACTGCGCCACCATGCCACCTAATCAGAAATTAAGTTTAAACTATTTCTCTGCACTGGAGAATGCTATTTTTTTGAAAATTTTTTTTAATCTATGACAGAGCAATGAATTTCGCCAAGGAAATGATGCAACCAAAACATGTCATAAATAGTGACATGACGCGCACGATAACGTGCAAATTACAAGATGGTCATGTTGACCATCCATGGTCGTTTTGACCATCCATGGTCGTTTTAGGTCGATCTTATCATAATTTTTTTTTTTGTTTGTTTGTTTTTTTTTTTTTTGTTCGATTAATCTAGAACTGCGACACGGGGGCACAGTGGTTAGCGTGGTCGCCTCACAGCAAGAAGATCCTGGGTTCAAGCCCCGGGGTAGTCCAACCTTGGTGGGTCATCCCAGGTCATCCTCTGTGTGGAGTTTGCATGTTCTCCCTGTGTCTGCGTGGGTTCCCACTGGGGGCTCCGGTTTCCTCCACCAGTCCAAAGACATGTAGGTCAGGTGATTTGGCTGTACTAAATTGTCCCTAGGTATGAATGGGTGTGTGTGCGTGTGCGTGTGTGTGCGTGGGCCCTGTGATGGCCTGGTGGCCTGTCCAGGGTGTCTCCCCACCTGCCACCCAATGACTGCTGGAATAGGCTCCAGCATCCCCATGACCCTGGGAGCAGGATAAGCAGTTCAGATAATGGATGGATGATGTAAAACTAATTTTAATTCAAATATACACTACCGTTCAAAAGTTTGGGATCACCCAAACAATTTTGTGTTTTCCATGAAAAGTCACACTTATTCACCACCATATGTTGTGAAATGAATAGAAAATAGAGTCAAGACATTGACAAGGTTAGAAATAATGATTTGTATTTGAAATAAGATTTTTTTTACATCAAACTTTGCTTTCGTCAAAGAATCCTCCATTTGCAGCAATTACAGCATTGCAGACCTTTGGCATTCTAGCTGTTAATTTGTTGAGGTAATCTGGAGAAATTGCACCCCACGCTTCCAGAAGCAGCTCCCACAAGTTGGATTGGTTGGATGGGCACTTCTTTGAGCAGATTGAGTTTCTGGAGCATCACATTTGTGGGGTCAATTAAACGCTCAAAATGGCCAGAAAAAGAGAACTTTCATCTGAAACTCGACAGTCTATTCTTGTTCTTAGAAATGAAGGCTATTCCATGCGAGAAATTGCTAAGAAATTGAAGATTTCCTACACCGGTGTGTACTACTCCCTTCAGAGGACAGCACAAACAGGCTCTAACCAGAGTAGAAAAAGAAGTGGGAGGCCGCGTTGCACAACTGAGCAAGAAGATAAGTACATTAGAGTCTCTAGTTTGAGAATCAGACGCCTCACAGGTCCCCAACTGGCATCTTCATTAAATAGTACCTGTTAGAGCCTGTTTGTGCTGTCCTCTGAAGGGAGTAGTACACACCGGTGTAGGAAATCTTCAATTTCTTAGCAATTTCTCGCATGGAATAGCCTTCATTTCTAAGAATAAGAATAGACTGTCGAGTTTCAGATGAAAGTTCTCTTTTTCTGGCCATTTTGAGCGTTTAATTGACCCCACAAATGTGATGCTCCAGAAACTCAATCTGCTCAAAGAAGTGCCCATCCAACCAATCCAACTTGTGGGAGCTGCTTCTGGAAGCGTGGGGTGCAATTTCTCCAGATTACCTCAACAAATTAACAGCTAGAATGCCAAAGGTCTGCAATGCTGTAATTGCTGCAAATGGAGGATTCTTTGACGAAAGCAAAGTTTGATGTAAAAAAAATCTTATTTCAAATACAAATCATTATTTCTAACCTTGTCAATGTCTTGACTCTATTTTCTATTCATTTCACAACATATGGTGGTGAATAAGTGTGACTTTTCATGGAAAACACGAAATTGTTTGGGTGATCCCAAACTTTTGAACGGTAGTGTATGCAATTTTAGGAAAATTCAGGGAGCAGCAGGTCTGTATGTTTGTTTGTTTTTCCACAAAGTTATTAAACTTTGAAAATCCAAAACGGCCATAATGACTGTCTTGGTCGTTCTAGTGTTAAATGCCATCAGGTGTGGAGGTGTTCGAGAAAGAGCTGGGTCTTTAGCTTCTTCTTACAGATGGAGAGGGACTCAGCGGATCGAATGGAGTTTGGTAACTCATTCCACCACCAGGGAACTACAGAAGAGAAGAGTCTGGCTAGTGACTTAGGGCCCAGGGTGCCAGGCACCAATGAAAGGCGCCTGGCACTTCCGCCACAACGGGGAATGTGAAATGAAGAATTGTGTGAGCTGTTAGCTGAAGACGAAAGGAAAGATGATCTGGATATGTATGAAAACAGACATACTGGATTGAAGCTTTTTATACAAGAAACCAATAGATGGATCACACAGGTTAAAAAGGGCTCTTCTCAAGATATACAGAAAGATGATGCTAGACCATGTTATTGTGTCTCGGAAGCTAGTTCTGTTATGGGTTGTTTATCACAGGTGTCTACCACTAGGTCAGCTCGGTTGAAACTTAAGGCAGAACATGAAGCACTGGTCACAAAAGCAATGGCTCTGAAAAAGGAAAGAGGCAATTGAGCAAGAAGTGGTCTGCTTGAAAGCAAAAAAGGAGCACTGGAGATTGAAACTGCAATTGCCACGTCAGATGCAAGGTTAAAGGTGTATGAAGAATTTGAAGAGGCTCAAGATTCTATGGATGATTACGTCGAGTCAAATCCAAGACACAGAGCCAGGTCTACAAATTTACCAGATAGAAAAGAAAAACATGACATTCATTGATGGTGATTATTTACTTTGAGGGGATGGTAAGCCCTTTCCAGTTTTCAATTCAAAACCAGCAGTTCAAATTGATGCTTCAGCCAGAAGAAGACGTCCATCAAGCCATACTGCAGACAATGCCCAGCGTACTGACTCTTCCATCGAAGGCCTGTACAAAGTGTTGCAGCACCAAAATGAGGTCACCGAGCTGCTCATCAAGCAACAAAGTTCGTCTCAACTCCCTCACAGAAACATTCCAGTGTTAACAGGAGATCCTATTACTTACAGATCTTTCATTAGGGCTTTTGAGCCAATGCTTACAAAGCTATGGAGCCGTTGGAGATCATTAACAGCCAGAGAGATGGACCATACACTGTAAAGACAGCTCTTGGTTTTGTTGTCAATGGGCCAATTGGTAGAGGGGGAGAGAGGGAGTCAGATGACACAGCAAGACAGAGCTTCTTGGTCAACTGCATCTCTGTGATGAACATTGAAGACATGTTGATTCAGCACTACAGTGCTGATTTTCCAGAGCGCAGCAGTAATGACAGACGAGAACCATCCCAACAAGATAAGCAGTTCATGCATGCTGTAACAACATCAGCATGGTTCATTGATGGTCATTACTGCCTTAAGCTGCCTCTGAAGGATGACAAGATGAAGATGCCGTACAACCGTAGTATAGCTAAAGAAAGGCTTAACACTTTGAAGAGAGGAAGTTCCTTAGGAACCCAGATTTCTTTTGAAGAGTACAAAGGATTCATGAACAACATATTGCAGAAAGGTTATGCCATTAGAGTACCAGAAGAGCAATTGCGTCACAGCGGTGGTAGGTTATGGTTCATCCCGCAACATGGAGTGTACCACCCGAAAAAAGGAAAACTGAGTTGTTTTTGACCGTGTGGTGACTTTCCAAGGAGTTTCGTTGAATGAACAGTTGCTACGAGGACCCGATCTTATGAACACCCTTACTGGAGTGCTGCTGAGATTCAGAGAAGAGCCTGTCGTGATGATGGCCGATATCGAGTCCATGTTCTGCCAGGTGCAGGTTCCAGACATGGATGTTGATCTGTTGCGCTTTCTTTGGTGGCCAGGTGGTGATCTGAATGAGGAAGCAGCAGAGTACATGATGTGCGTCCATCTGTTTGGAGCTACATCATCCCCTAGTTGTGCTTCGTATGCACTTAGAAGAACAGCAGATGATGCATTTCTGTAAAGCCATTTAATTTGCATATTTGTTATTTTGTGTTTTTCCTTGGATATGATTAGTGAACATGTTTGAATGGGAGAAGTGAAAACTTCAGTGTAAGCCCACATATGAAAAGATTTAGTGTGATGCATTTTGATTGGCTGCTGAAGTTACTATAAATCGTAAGCCCATAAATGTAGTAGCTCCAGAAGCATTGGACCAGAGAGCATCGCAGTCTTTTGACCGGCATGTTATGTCATTTCTGTAGGAAAGCCTAGAATTCATCCTTTGAATGTTGTACTGAAGTTTAATTTCATAGTAAAAAAGGAAGAAACTTTGGAATCAAGACTTTTATTTTCTGATTCATGTCGAGTGTGAAAGGGCCTTGAAGTCCTAGTGAGTCAGCATGGTTGCATTCATATCAACCTTACCAACTGACTGTAAACAGTATTTAACCATTTAAAATTGGCTTTTATTTCATATACAGTGTAGGCAACAAGGTACTAGGGATAATGATAAAAGGTTATTTTTCATGCATCCAGACTCAAGACCCTGAGAAAATGGAGATTGAGGAGGACTTGGATGAACTTACTCAGTCCTCGGACACTGCTACAGATGACCTGGACTCCCCCGCTTCTGGCTACCGCCATGCCTCCCTCCTCATCGAGAAACTGGACTCTGCAACCTTCGGTATGCATACAGCTTTTAACAGGATGGTAGGGAATAATCTATGAAGTAAATAGTGATACTCTTTATAATTTCAAACAGGGCTGAAATTATTTGCCAATTTTGTTGACAGTCTAATTCATCGGCGGTTTTACTGACATACAAATGGCTCAATTGTAAAATCTTTGCCATGTTTCAGGGTTTTTTTACGAAAAGTATTTGCATCAAATATGTCATTATAACTAAACTTTATTTCATCACATTGTGGACTGATTAGTATATATCAGGAAAGATCCAGAGGGGTTCCTTTGCTAAATCTCTCATGTTATATCCCTCAGATTCCAGAACCATGGTGAAGCTACAGAACATTTTCCATGAGTATGAGCGCTCCATCCAAAAGGCGCGCAGTCGCCATGGGCACCTGACTGACAAGGTGAGCCAGATTGAGATGGAGCGGGCGGAGCTAAGGAACTCTTTGGAGGAAGTGAAAGATGTCAAATCTGCTCTGGAACGCCACCAACTGGAGCTACAGACTGAAGTCAACAACCTCAAGTGAGAACTAGAAAAGTGTAGTTTCTGGAGCAACTGTGGGCTAGCTGAAAACTGCTGAAAATGAGAGTTAAAAACTACCTGCTGGGTGCTATGGTGTTGAAGTACATGAAATATCTCTAAACTGTGACGACATCAACCACTCTAGCCAGGCACTATGCACACCCATTATAACTTATGAAAAGTGCATAAAACTTCATTTGCAATTTCTCAAAAACTATAAAAGATGTCTAAAAGCTGTGTAGAAGTCTTAAGGAACAACATGTGCTGACTCGTTTCAAGTTTGAATGAAGTTCGTAGCTAAAGTATGAAGGTGTAGTTAGAATTCAAAAGGGGCGTGGTTGAACGTTCCATCCATAGACTTTCTTTGTAAAAAAAAAAAAAGTGGTGGGGAAAAAATTAGAATTAAAAAAAGTATAAAAGGTATCAAAAAGTTGAAAAGTACAAAAATGTAAGACGAAAGCGGAACATTTTAAAATCTGAAAAAAAGTTTTTAGCTGAAAGTGTGAAAGTGTAGAACAAGTAGAAAAAATGCTGAACTTTAAAGAATCTGTCCCATTCGTTCTAACGGCAAAAAAGTGTCAATAAAGATGAACAATTCAAAACGTATAAAGGATATGAAAAAGGTGTGTAGAATCACACAAATTGGCTGAAACCTTTAAGACTTGAGAGAAGTTTTGATCTGAAAGTGTGTGAAAGTAGATAGCGGATGAAAAACGTGGAGAATAATAAAGATAACTAGAATGTTGCAGTTCCAGAGGAAACTGCGTTTGAGAGCTGGAAGCTGTTAGCTGCTGCTGCTGCTACCGCCGCGGCTAGCAATCCAGCAGCAATTTTTCAAGTATTTTAGCGCCACCTACAGCTGAAATTGTATCAAACGCTACAGACTTGTTCAGCATCCCCAACTGGGTACCATGGAATGTTATATTACAAATATCAATTTTCTCACGTTCTACTTTTAACCTCAGCACAGAATCAAAACAATGAAAAAACAGGCCATTATTGGTTTTCTGATATTGGATTTGTAAACAAACAATGAAATAACAGGTCGTTCTTAGTTTTGTGATTTTGGATTCTAACTCGGATATGAAATGATTGAGTTATACAGACATTTTCTCATGTTCTAATTTTAACTTCAGAACAAAATCAAAACAGTGGAAAACAGCCCATTACTGTTTTTGTATTTGTAAATGAACAACGAAAAACAGCCCGTTATTGGTTTTATGATTTTGGATTTGTAAATGAATAATGAAATAACAGGTTGTTATTGGTTTTCTGATTCTGGATTTTAAATCGGATGTGAAATGATGGAAGGATACATGGATATAGGTTTCGAATTGGTATCGTCAAAGGAACACAGTGTGCAAGTATTGTTTTTACTACGCCTCATGCGTCATGCGTTATGAGCAAAACGTAAGTAAAACACATAATAACTGACCACGTGGTACCTATTTCATTATTTTAAGCATTTCCACATGGGGCACTTTAGCACTTGCAGTTGTTGAGATTTCAACTTTTAAACATTCTTCCCTTTAGACTCTACTACTACTACTTTCGGCTGCTCCCGTTAGGGGTCGCCACAGCGGATCATCCGTAATTTATGATCCGCATATTTGATTTGGCAAAGATTTTATGCCGGATGCCCTTCCTGACGCAACCCTCCCCATTTGTCCGGGCTTGGGACCGGCACTAAGGATGCACTGGCTTGTGCATCCTCAGTGGCTGGGTTATTCTTCCCTTTAGACTACCATTATAAATTGTTTTTTTTTAATTATTATTATAAAAATTCACTGGAACATGCTGGCATAAAGAAAAGTAATAGCATACATTTCCTGAAGAAGATGTACGTTTTGACTTTCAAACGAAGTTTCTATGGCAAAAAGTACAGAAGTAGATAAATGCCAAAAAAACTGCAAAATAAGAAAAAGAATCACCCTATCTATCCCTTTATTTTCTATCCCTCTGTCTCAGTGGTGTCTAACCCTGCTCATGGATAACTACCATCCTGCCGGTTTTCACTCCAACCCAAATTTAACACATTTGATTCTACTAATTACCTTCAGACCAAGACCTTAAATTAATAGAATCGAATATGTTGAATTGGGGTTGGAGTGAAAAGCAGTAGGAGGGTAGCTCTCCAGGAACTGAGTTGGACACCACTGCTCTATATATTACACAGCAGGTTTACATTTGCATTTGTCTGAAATCAGATGATGCACCAGTGTATAAATGTCATCCTGTTGAACCCCTCGGTGCAGGTTCCAGCTGAAACAAGAGCAAGAGAATCGGCGTAATGCCACCATGATGTATGAGACCACCAGGGAGAAGCTGAGGAGGACAGAGGAGCAGCAACAGCGGGAAGTGGAAGAAAGACAAAGCGTGGAGCTCACCCTCCGCAACCTGGAGCTAGAGAGGAGAACTCTTGTCAACAACATGAAAATGGTACCAGCTTATATACCAGTACCCCCAATACCAGTTCTTATACCAGTACCTCCTAATACCAGCTCACACATCAGTGCCCCTTTCCCATGAGCTCATTAATGCTCTGACCACCTAATGGAACAGTTAAAATAGTTTGACTTTAATCTATTTTAAAAATTATATAAATATATATATATATAAGAATCCCAAGAAACCCAATGAAAGTACACCAGCAGAGCTACAGCACCTGGCCAGGAAAAGGGAAACTAGAGCCCCCTCCAGGAGCCAAACCTGGGAAAGGAGCTCACCAGCGAGCATCTGGTGGCCAGGCCTTGGCCCATGGGGCCCGGTTGGACCCACCCCGAAAGAACAACATGGAGCCACCACCCCGTGGACCCACCACGCGCGGGGATGAGCATTGGGGTAGGGTGCAATGCAGGCCAGGTGACAGGCAAAGGCGGGGACCGGGACATGCCGACTTCTGGCATCACAGATTGGTACTCAGGACATGGAATGTCACCTCTCTGGCAGGGAAGGAGCCTGAACTGGTGTGGGAGGTGGAGCGGTACTAATTAGATGTAGTTCGGCTCACCTCCACACATAGCATGGGCTCTGGTACCAAATTCCTGGAGATGGGCTGGACTCTTTACTTTATTGGAGTTGGCCAAGGTGACAGGCGCCGGGCAGGTTTGGAGATACTCACAAGTCCCCAGTTGAGCACCGCTGTGTTGGAGTTCTCCCCGGGGACTGAGAGGGTCGCCTCTATATGACTGCGAGTCGCTGGGGGGAAGGCTCTTGAGTGTTGTGTGTGCTTTTGCACCAAATAGCAGTTTGGAGTATCTGGCTTTCTTGGAGTCTCTGGGTGATGTCCTGGATAAGGCTCCGCCTCGGGACTCTATAGTTCTGCTGGGGGACTTCAACGCTCATGTGGGCAATGATGGAGAAACCTGGAGGGGCGTGATTGGGAGGAATGGCCTCCCCAATCGGAACCCGAGCAGTACCTTGTTATTGGACTCTTGTGCGAGTCATGGATTGGCCATAACAAACACCATGTTCGAACATAAGGTAGTTCATACGTGTACTTGGTACCAGAACACCTCAGGCCGAAGATCAATGATAGACTTTGTGGTCGTATCATCAGATCTGCGGCCATATGTTTTGGACACTCGGGTGAAGAGAGGAGCAGAGCTGTCAGCTGATCACCACCTGGTGGTGAGTTGGATCAGATGGCAGGGAAGGCTGCCGGACAGACCTGGCAAACCCAAACATGTAGTGAGGGTGAACTGGGAATGTCTGGCGGAGGCCCCTGTCCATGAGGTCTTCAACTCCCACCTCCGGAAGAAGTTCTCGTGTATCCCAAGGGAGGCTGGGGACATGGAGTCTGAGTGGGTCATGTTTAAAGCCTCTTTTGCAGATGCGGCAGGTAGGAGCTGTGGTCATAAGATCATCAGTGCCTGTCAAGGCGGCAACCTAAGAACCCGCTGGTGGACACCAGCAGTGAGAGAAGCCGTCAGGCTGAAGAGGGAGGCCTTTCGGGCTTGGTTTGCCCAGGGGTCTCCTGAGGCAGCAGACAGCAGACCTGAAGACCAAGAGGGAGGACGGTCATGCTCAACCCTGAGTAACTTGGCCAAATTGCACCCATAAAACTGTGAACTAGGAGATAGATACAAATAGTTGATGGGATGAGTTGTTTCTATGCCATAGTATCCTGGCTACCATTGACATTCCAGTGGATACCTTATCTCTTGGGATGCCTTATCGAAGTTTATAGGGACCAGGGTTAAATGTTTATTCGCATTATTTGTTGATGGGATATGCAGGATATGCATTTATGTGTGCCATGTCAAAGATGGGATGCTTTAGTTGCTTAAATACCAATGGGATTTTGGTCTGCATGTGAATTAAGTCATTGATGGTAAATCAAATCGTAAGATATAATAATAAGATTTTAGCAGTTGCGGCATCAGAGTTGAGGAGCACCGCCTAGTTCATACAGAATAGGGTATCCTGTGAAGAGACTTACCTCTTTATAGGTATTTGGCTAAACAAATTATTTGTGCATGTGTGTGATTGTGTCATGTTTGTGTTGCTGCGATCCAGCTGGAGCAGGATCGCAGTGAGACCCAGAGGCTGTTGGCCCAGGAACGCAGTGCCAGAACCCTGCAGGAGAACCTTCTAAACAGCCATCTTCGCAAACAGCAGGAGATGGAGGAGGAGAACAGGAAGAACATCAGTAAGAGCAATGAGGTAGTCTTCACACAGCTGCAAACATCATTCTCCATCATGCCATCATCATTCTCATCATTTTATTGTCATTGTCAAACTTAATGGGTTATATCTGTAACTCAAAGAAAGAAAGTTGAATCAGTTCGTCTGGACACGTTTATTGAGAGAACCGTTTAATCTCTCATCTAAGTGACCTCTTCAGTCTCAACTGACTGCAGGTGTCCCCACCCTTATAAACAATACAGTGGCATAATGACCAAAAACGATCGGTTTCGTATGCAAATTGCCATGACCATTAACTAGTTACAATGGCCATGTGTACTATTCACAGAGGACTGGGGAATGGTTGTAATCACAGCATTGTAAGATGGCGACAGATGTACTCTTAGTCCCCCCCCCCCCCAGTTCAGTGATGGTCGTTCACTCTTCACATAGATGGCCTCTTTGACTCTCCGTTCGAACCAGCGTTCCTCCCTATCAAGGATGTGCAGGTCCTTGTCCTCGAAAGAGTGGCCACTGGCTTATAGACTGTGGAGTCCTGGCCTGATGTGTTAGCTCTCCGGTGTGTTGTGCCATCCTCTTGGCCAGCATCTGTTTGTTTTCCCCAATGTACAAGTCACGGCAATCCTCTTGGCACTTAACAGTGTATACTGTAATGCTACTACTACTAATAATAATTACATTTATATAGCGATTTTCTAGACACCCAAAGTGCTTCACATTGAAGGGGGTAACTCGCCTCAACCACCACCAATGTGCAGCACCACCTGGGTGATGCACGGCAGCCATTTTGTGCCGGAATGCTCACCACACATCAGCTTGAGGTGGAGAGGGAGGAATCATTGAGCCAGTTACACAGGAGGATGATTAGGTGACCAGATGGAGGAATTTTGCCAGGATACCGGGGAACCCCCTACTCTTTGTGATAAGTGCCATGGGATCTTTAATGACCACAGTGAGTCAGGGCCTCGGTTTAACGTCTCATCTGAAGAACTGCATCTCCTACAGCACAGTGTCCCTGTCACTGCACTGGGGCATTGGGATTTGATATTTGGGGGTGGGGGTTAGGACCAGAGGGAAGACTGCCCCCTATTGGCCCACCAACACCACTTCTGGTAGTGTTGTTGGGCCAGTTTGTGCTCTGTTTGTGCCGGGGGACCCGATCCTTGGGATGGACCAATTTCTGGTGCAGCGTGTTTTGGGGTTTGAAAGCAACTGAGACACGGTGTTTGGAAAATACGCGTCTCAACTGTTCCGACACTCCCGCCACATACGGGATCACCACTGGTTTATGCTTACGCAGCTGTTGTCCTTCTCCTCTCTTCGATCGGCTGGTGCACTGTTTGGGCATCTTCCTGGCTTTGGCAAACGCCCAGTTAGGATAACCACACTTAACCAGGGCCTGTGTAATGTGGGATTTGTCCCCTTCCCCCTGTGTGAGTATCTTTTATAATGCAGATATTAGTGACGACCGTCAAGGGGGTTGAATACTTTTGCAAGGAACTGTATCTGTAACTGTTTTTGCTGCCTGACTCGGTTCAATTAAAGGACTGGAAAGTAAAGAACTTTACTACTTAAAAATTTAGAATTTGGTTTTCAGTCCCAGCACTCTGTATGTACAGTATACACAACATCTACATTTATATTTGTTTCTCTCAAGGCAAATCTGAACAAGTAGAATAACATGATAAAGGAAATAAGCACTCAGCAATATTAACATCAGTCACATCTTACTCAGAACTCTAACCAAGCGCCCCACAGTCAGGTCTGAATAAGAAGTAAAATATTAAAGTACAAGTATATAGGAATTCATTGATTAGCATTGCAGTGTTAAAATGTAGATTGTTCCCCACAGGCCCTGTCTCAGCTTACTGAGGCCAGCGACAGGGAGAAGGAGCTCCTCCAGCAGACGGCCTCCCTGCAGGAGGAGCTGAGTCTCCTGAGAACAGAGCTGGAGCGCTCAAGGGCCAACAGCAACTTGGAGGAGAGCCGCCTGGTGGAGGAGAGCGAGGCCCTCAGGGAGCGCCTGGAAGACACTCGCCGAGACCTGAAACTGAATGAAGATGCGCTTGCCCAGACTGTCTTCCAGTACAACAGCCAGCTGAGCGCTCTCAAGTCTGAGCTGGCCATCTCCACCAGCCGCCTGGAGCATGAGCGGCAGGCTCGCGAGACACTGGAGGCAGAGGTGGAGTCTACCCGGAATCGCCTGGCGGGGGCGACGCAGGAGGCAGAGCGCTGCCAGGCAACCCGCGCAGATGCAGAGAAAGCCCTGCTCCGTGAAAAGGAGGAGCACCAGCGGATTAAAGACAAACACACAGGTGAGTGGGCGTTAGAACCTCAATATGACATTTACACTATCTGTCTGCTGTCAGAAGTCTTGAACTAGAGTCACTTACCAGAAATAATTAGACCAAACTGTCTTCTTTTACCTGCATTTAAAGGGAAACGGTCATGATTTTCAACATTATCTTTACATAATTGTTGCAAGGATAACACGTCCATTAGCAGCTGAAACGCCGCTGACATTGTCCACCACTGGCAGAAAATCTGTAAAAAGGCAAAATTACTCCTTCTTTGCTGATGGGCTGCATTGTATAAGAAAATATCAACACTAAATACAGCTGTATAATGAGGCAATGTTACTCACATTTTCTTTTTCTTAAAATGTATTTCCGATTTTTCCCTTTTTCTCCCAATTTAGTGGCCAATCGATCCTTATTTTATTTCAAACACCCGCCCCCGTAATGCATGTGTTCGCCAACTGCATCTCTCTGGCCGGCAGTCTCAAAGGAGACGTCTCCCCACTTTCATGACGAGGCAAATCCAGGCCGAACCACTGCTTTTTCCGATACACACAGAGACGCGTGTGATGAACACAAGCCGACTCCGCCCCCCTCCTGAAGGCAGCGTTGCCAATTATTGCTGCTTCGTCGAGTCCGGCCATAGTCGGATCTGACGAGACCGGGGCGTGAACCCCGGTCCCCAGTGGGCAACTGCATCGACACAAAGCTGATGCTTAGACCGCTACACCACCGCGGACCCCACATTTTCTTTTTGTCCAGTGTATCAGCAAACCAGGAAGTAGGTTTTCCGTTTCACATTTTGCTGCACAATTTCGGGCATTTCAGACACGCAGATTACCTAGTATTATGGCTGCTAGTGGAGTGTTTTCCTTACAACATATGTTTATAGATAATATTGAAGATTTTGATTTTTTTTTTCCTTTAACAGCTGATCACAATGCGTAGACTGGCATTGAAAAACATCGGCGTCATTAGTGTTTTTGTAATGCAAGGGGTGTAGAATATTGTGACACTACAAGTGTAAAATAAAATCTCCAGGTGAAGCATCCAGTCAACGTGAGGCAGTTAGCAGCCTGTCCCAGAAACTGGCCACGGCGGAGGTCCGAGCAAACAGCCTGGAGAACGAGGTCCACAGGGCAACTCTGCAGCTGACAGAGAAAGGTCTTCTGCTGGAGGCCCTGCAGCGGGAGAAGGACCAGGCAGCGGCACGGGCCAAGGAGCTGGAGACCACCCTGCAGGCTGAGAGAGAGCTGGCCAGCCGGGCCGCGGCCCGCCAGGAGACCACGCAGGAGCGGCTAGCTCAGGCCCAGAGTGAGGGCATGCTACTGCGACAGCAGCTAGAGGAAGCCCAGAACAAGGGTGTGGCCAAGGAACGTGCCGTGACCGATGCACAGGAGCGCTTCAGCGACATCCTTTCAAAGCTGCGCTCAGACTGCGAGGAGAGGGTACAGTTGGTGGAAGAGAGGAATAGGGAGCTGGCCAGCAAGGCGGCCGAACTCCGAGAGCAGCTCTTCAAGTTGGAGGAGGAGAGGAACGAGAGAGAGGTAGGGCCAGGGCAAAGACGGGTAAAAGGATTAAGACTACCGCTTCCTCCTGACCTGCTTTTACCTTTTCCCTTCTTATGTCTCCTCCTAGAGGTCAGGTTAGTCCTAATGTCTAACAGAGATGAGTTCTCTCTCTTTCTCTCTCTCTCTCTGTCTGTCTCGCTCTGAGTGCAGGCCGGTCTGAGGCAGCTGCAGCAGGAGCTAGCTGACTCATTGAAGAAGCTTTCCATGAGTGAGGCCTCCCTCGAGGTCAACACACGCTATCGCAATGACCTGGACGAAGAGAAGGCCCGGCTCCTCAAGGACATGGACCGACTCAAGGGGAAGGTAATGGAAAGGGGGTCAGCGCCACCTTGTGGCATCATACTCTTACCACGTCTCCTATACTAGCTGCATTGGAAAGAAGACGCAGGCAGCTTAAGTTGTGTTGTAACTAGCTCAGCTGTGCTATACTTAGAGCGCCTGGCCCCTAACTCCTGTGGGTGACGGAGCAGGATGTCACACAGGACAATAACAGTGAATCCATGCTGTCCTTGAGCTGACAACAGTGATCTTTATCCTGTCCGAGTTCACTAACAATCTCTCTCTGTGGTGTAGCTGGAGGAGAGCGAGGATCAGTTCGTCCAGGCTGAGCGGCGCATCAATGGTCTGAAAAGCAGTCTGAATGACAGGGAGCGGGAGCTCACCACTACCGCCCAGAGACTCCAGGAGGCACTGTCAGCCACACAAGGCTCTGACACCACTATCGGACAGCTAGAGGAAACTGTGCAGAGGTACATACCTACACTGTCTCTATCTGTCTCTGTCTCTCTCTCTCTCTCTCTCTTCTACTACTACAACTCTCGGCTGCTCCCGTTTGGGGTCGCCACAGCGGGTCATCCGTTTCCATCTCTTCCTGTCCTCTGCATCTTCCTCTGTCACACCAGCCACCTGCATGTCCTCCCTCACCACATCCATAAACCTCCTCTTTGGCCTTCCTCTTTTCCTCTTCTCTGACAGCTCCATATTGAGCATATATATTCTCTCTCTCTGTGTGATACATAATTAAGCCCACTTACTGGAGAATGAAGCAACAAACACACACATCTGTAGCTTGCCTTCCTATACACACATACACACACTCTCTCTATATATATGTGAAGCAATAATTGAGCCCACTCCCTTGAGAATGAAAACACATACACAATCACACACATCTGCTTGGAACCCTTTACAATGAAAAATATTATAATTTATGTTTATACTTATATTTATAATTGAGACTACAGCCCAACTATCTATAATAATGTGATACATTATATAGTAGTATAGAAAGTATAGTATAGAAAATATATAGAAAGTATTCATTCATCTTCAGCCGCTTCTCTGAGGTCGGGTCACGGTGGCAGCAAGCTAAGTAGGGCGCTCCTCCTGGGGGATCCCAAAGCATTCCCAGGCCAAATTGGACATGTAGTCCCTCCAGCGAGTTCTGGGTCTACCCCGGGGTCTCCTCCCAGTTGGCGGTGCCCAGTAAACCTACAAAGGAAGGCGCCCAGGAGGCATCCTAATCAGATGCCCAAACCACCTCAACTGGCTCCTTTCACAATGAAGGAGCAGCTGCTCTGCTCCGAGCTCCCTCCAGATCTCGGAGGGAGCCCGATCGGGCCCGGCCCGAAAAAGCAACATGGATCTACCACCCCGTGGACCCAGCACACGCGGCGATGAGCATTGGCGTAGGGTGCAACGCAGGCCGGGCGGCAGGCAAAAGAAGGGACTGGGGCGTTGCAACTTCCGGCATCACAGATTGGTCCTCGGGACTTGGAATATATAGAAAGTATAGAAAATAAAATCAATTTTGCCCTTTTCATTTCATATCTGAAATAGAAACCGCTGGAAACGGTACATCCTGTCTCTGTTGGTTAGAAGAAATGAATGATTTGTATAAAGAAATGTATAATTTTAAATATCTATGGTCAGAGGGTCTTAAATTGCACGTTCTTGTTCAGTCTCCATAGATTGGTGACTCGGATACGTTGTAATATGTTGGCTTGCTTCCAGGTTGGAGATAGAGAACGCCAGGCTGGAGGCAGCAGCCAAGCAGCAGTCCAACAGGATTGAAATCCTTCAGAAGGGAGCGCAGGAGGCGGCCCTGGTGAGTGAGAACCAACCCAAACAACCCCCATTCAGTTAACCTGCTTCACAGACAGCTTAACCAGCAAATTGTTACAATCTGATGGTGCTCTTTCAGTTTTAGGTGCTGTAGTGTGACGTAAATTATTAAACTGACTGTAGAGACATTACAAAGTGTTTAATCTTTTCACAGCTGACTGAATCTTCACCGGGAGGAGCGGTTAGTATTTTGGAGTTAGGCTTAGTATCTCTGTGTGGTTGACCTCTGGTTTTCTAAGCAGTTTCTCTCTGTTAATTAAAAAAAAAAAAAAGGAGAAAAAATAATCTTTGAACTCTTCAGAACCCTTTTGGTTGTACTTGGTGATGGTTTCTCTTCATAGGTTTGTGGCACCTGCTGTTCCTTCGTGTCTACAGCTGCATGATGCATGAAAGATATCCCTGAAAGGTCCAAGCTTTAAACCCTAAGAGAGTAAAACCTGTTCTTCACATCTCTTCGCATCTCCCCCCCATTAGGTCAGAAGTCGTCTGGAGGACTTGGTGACCAACCTTCAGGGCACGAAGATGAGTTTGGAGGACCAACTAAGTCGAGAGGTTGGTGACTTGTTCACATTTCTCCAATGACAAAACTCTTAGTTCTGCAGATTTCTGGTCTTCGTCTCTTCTTCTTCTTCTTTAGTTTTTGGAATTTGTCTAACTGACTTTAGAGTACAGTCGACACGTAACTTTAGACAGAGCAGGGGTGGGCAATCTTATCCAAAAAGGGCCAGTGTGGGTGAAGGTTTTTGTTCCAACCAAGCAGTTACACACCTGATCTCACTAATCAACTAGTAGAGTCTTTCCTGAGGAACTTGATTAGGAGACACAGTTGTGTAACTTCTTGGTTGGGACCAAGACCTGCACCCACACTGGCCCTTTCTGGATAAGATTACCCACCCTGCTTTAGAGTATTGGGCGGCATGGTGGCGCAGTGGTTAGCGCGGTCACCTCACTGCAAGAAGGTTCTGGGTTCAAGCCCCGGGGTTGTCCTACCTTGAGGGTCGTCCCGGGTCGTCCTCTGTGTGGATTTCACATGTTCTCCCCGTGTCTGCGTGGGTTTCCTCCGGGTGCTCCGGTTTCCTCCCACAGGCCAAAGACATGTAGGTCAGGTGAATCAGCTGTACTAAATTGCCCCTAGGTGTGTGTGTGTGTGTGTGTGTGTGTGTGTGTGTGTGTGTGTGTGTGTGTGTGTGTGTGTGTGTGTGTGTGTTGACCCAGTGTGATGGTCTGGCGGCCTGTCCAGGGTGTCTCCCCGCCTGCCGCCCAATGACTGCTGAGATAGGCTCCAGCATCCCCGCAACCCTGAGAGCAGGATAAGCGGTTCAGATAATGGATGGATGGATGGATGGACTTTAGTCTCAGGGAGATTTTATTCTTAAAACTAGGGATGCACCAGTCCGATGCTGATGTCGGATATTAGTTCAATACTGACTCAAATAGCTGGATTGGGTGTTGGTTACAGTCCAAAGACATGTAAGTCAGGTGAATTGGCAGTACTAAATTGTCCCTAGGAATGAATGTGTGTGTGTGTGTGTGTTAACCCTGTGTGATGGCCTAGCGGCCTGTCCAGGGTGTCTCCTAACTGCCGCCCACTGTCTGCTGGGATAGGCTCCAGCATCCCCGCGACCCTGAGAGCAGGATAAGCAGTTCAGATAATGGATGGATGGATGGATGGATGGGTTTTGGTGACAATGGGGCCGATCAATTTAATTCTGTGTTATTCTATGTTCACATCTACTATGTGCGTGTACTATGTTGTTCATCAGCAGCGCGCCAGTAGACCTGGCCATTTTGCTCGAAGGAGAGCTGTCATAGCATGGAGGGAGCTAACAACAATGTGTCAGCTGGTTGGAGGTATTTTACTCTTGCTGTGCCAACAAGTTCTATGGCTATTTGCAATATCTGCAAATCCAGTGTTTCGTGAGGTGGCGGTACCACTGCAAAATATAACACAACCATCTTATTAACTTATCATTGCAAAGATGCGAGAAATTTCCCAGTGATAGTGTTAAAGTGACAAAAATAGCAGAAGGTTCTTCAATTACTTGTTCTGGATGAGCAACCCCTGACAGTCTTTGAAAATTAGGGCTTCCCCACCACCTGACTGAACGCTTGGAACCACGGTACAGTTTGCCATCACGGAAATATGGCAGTCTATTCCATTGCCTACCAACATGGGGATCGCAGGTTCCAGTCCCTGTGTTCTCTCCGGCTTGGTCGGGCGTCCCTACAGACACAATTGGCCGTGTCTGCGGGTGGGAAGCCGCATGTGGGTATGTGTCCTGGTCACTGCACTAGCGCCTCCTCTGGTCGGTCGGGGCTCCTGTTCGGGGAGGAGGGGGAACTGGGAACAGCGTGATCCTCCCACATGCTACGTACCCCTGGTGAAACTCCTCACTGTCAGGTGAAAAGAAGCGGCTGGCGACTCCACATGTATCGGAGGAGGCATGTGGTAGTCTGCAGCCCTCCTCGGATTGGCAGAGGGGGTTGAGCAGAGACCGGGACGGCTTGGATGAGTGGGTTAATTGGCCAGGTACAATTGGGGGAGAAAACGGGAGGGGGGGGGACATATGAAAGCAGTGAAAACGAGATCATAAGACATGATAGGATTTTAAATGAAAGTCTATAAAACAGATTTAAGAGTGTTTATAAAGGAGGACAGATTGTGTTAGCCTGAGCTCATTGAGTGAGGCGGGCCAAAGTTGTTGACATTAAAGGTTTGATTGCCTCTGGTCATGAATCTGAACCGTCATCCTTTTTCATCGTATGATAACTTCCTGAACTGGCCTCTGTCCTCCGTCTCTCCTCTCTGGTGTTCAGGTGCAGAAACAGAGTGCGCTGTCCCACACCGCGCTGGACACTCAGGCACTATGGGAGGAGGAGCTGAAGAGTCGCTCCAAGCTGGGCCTGCGCCTGGCCGAGCTGGAGAAGGAGAAGGGAGAGCTCAGCAGCCAGGTGGCCAGCTCCTTACAGCTTGTACTTTTCATTTCTTTTTCAAACAAAGAGCCTTCGTTATAGTCGTTTGTAGAGTTACCTCGAAGGAAATGGTGTGAGGGATAATAGGACTGTTTAGGGACTGGAACAAATAAAGTAAAATAGGGTACGCACAACAGAGGAGATGATAAAGCCATCACAAATACAACCTCAAAATTTCAAAATTTACAAGGAAGTTAAAAGACCCAGGGAAGTTAATGTAACATTGTAAGGTAGCAAAATGAAGAGTGTCTCAGAGTAGACCTACGAGTCTACCTGTATGAGTCCACCGAGCAAGGAGAACGACTGGTTAGTTATTTTCTACTATCTGTTGACGTAGCCTGCCTGTGCTCAGGGACAGCATAGATTCACCATGTGCTACAAAGAAATTCCTGTCATCCAATGCTTTCCAGAAAAATTACATCTGTCGCAGAAAATGCAACTCTAAGAACATCTTTACACACAGAAAAGCCTCCTCTACTCACTCCTCCTTCACAGTTGGCCTATGGAATTGCTAATCGGCAGTAAACAAAACAGAATTTATCCAATCACCTGCTAACCTGTCAGACATTCAGGAACTAGCCCTGACCGAAACCTGGATTTGTCCAAAAGAACGTGCCACACCGGCCACACTCTCTGTTGACTCCACTTTCTCACACACACCCTGTTCTGTTGGGCGTGGAGGCAGTACAGGGGTCCTCATTTCCAAAGACTGGAAATTCACTAAGCTTTCTCCACTAAGCAACAACTCTTCCCGTGACCGTACAGTCAGAGTTACTGTTCTGCTGTTTGTGGTTGTCATATACCGCCCACCAGGGTGTCGACTGGGGAACTTTGTAGTCAAACTAGATGTGTTACTTTCATTCATTCCTGATGATGACACACCACTGGTTGTCATGGGAGACATGAATATTCGTACTGGCAAAACCCAAGCAGCTTGACTTCCTGTCACTTCTTTTCTTCATTTGACCTCAAACAGGTCTCTCCACCCCTCCCACACACAAAGTGGGCAATACTCTTGATCTGATTTTGACTTGGATCTGCTCCACAGCAAATGTGACTGTCACCTCCCTACATCTGTCTGACCACTTCTTTATTCAATTCACGGCCTCCTTACTGGAACATCGTCACGTTCCTGTGCAATTGGTCTCCTTCCACCGCAACTTCTGGTCCCTCACACCGACTCAAGTTTCATATGAGGTCTTGGCTACCATACCTCTCATAATGACTTCCCCTCACTCCCTTTCAATGAGGCTACAGACACACTCTGTTCCTCACACACTCTGTTCCTCACTAGCCTCCTCTCTTAACCATCTCTGCCCTTTAACATCCAAACTTGCATCCAGAGAGCCCACTGACCTCAGTGACTCAGAGTCTCCTAGCATCATTCTCCTCCAGTTTAAAAACTGCTAAGACCACTTGCTGTCAGCAAGATCTGTGGTGCCAAAGATGCTCGGAGAATGTTCTCTACGTTTAACTCCCTCCTCAGTCCGCCTCCTCCTCCGCCCTCCAGTCTGCTCACTGCAGACATGTTCGCCTCGTTTTTTACTGATATGGTCTCTTCCATCAGTAACCAATTCTCTGAGCCTGACCATCTCAGTCCTCAGCTGCCAACTAAGCATCCACTGTACTCTCCTTACCTGAACTTCCTCATTCAGTTCAATACTCCCTACCACTCATTACACTGCCTGTGAAAGGTGCCTGGTGCTACCACAACAGGACCTTAAGTTGTTAGCTAGACTCTTCTGCTGTAGTTCCGAGGTGGTGGAATGAGTTACTAAACTTTGTTCGATCAGCTGAGTCCTTCTCAATCTTTAAGAAAAGACTAAAGACCCAGCTCTTTTGCAAACACCTCTGCACTTAATGAACTAAAGGGAAAAAAAGAAAGGAAAAAAAATCTGCTTGTATGCACTCAATGCATTGCCTCTGTGCACTGCCTGTTGGCACCTGCGTCCTGTCAGACTCAAACTTAGCTTTATGGCAATTACTTGTGTTGTAAGCGCCATAAATAATTGGAATTGGGTCACTTGTACCAGGTGATCTAAATGTGGCCCGTGGGTATGATTATCAATGAAGACTTGGTAGCATTTAGGCACAAAGAACAAAGTGCAAATGAAGAATAAGATAATAACAGAAAATCTCAGTATGGAACATCTCTAATAGAACAGCAGTTAAGTGAATGAACTGAAGTTTATTCGTGTCACCATGAGTAGCACGACACAGCTTTGGTTGATATTTGCAGGTTAACTGTGCCTTTGAATTAGATTTAAATACAAACCAACGGGGTGTCCGGGTAGCATGGTGGTCTGTTTCGTTGCCTACCAACATGGGGATCGCCAGTTCGAATCCCTGTGTTACCTCCAGCTTGGTCGGGCGTCCCTACAAACACAATTGGCCGTGTCTGCAGGTGGGAAGTCGGATGTGGGCATGTGTCTTGGTCGCTGCAATAGCGCCTCCTCTGGTCGGTCAGGGTGGCAGTCTGGGGGGTAGGGGGAACTGGGGGGGAATAGCATGATCCTCCCACATGCTACGTCCCCCTGGTGAAACTCCTCACTGTCAGGTGAAAAGAAGCGGCTGGTGACTCCACATGTATTGGAGGAGGCATGTGGTAGTCTGCAGCCCTCCCCGGATTGGCAGAGGAGGTGGCACAGCGACCGGAACAGCTTGGAAGAGTGGGATAATTGGCCAAGTACAATTGGGAGAAAAGGGGGGGGGGGTCAACAAAAAAAAATACAAAGCAACAAGAGGCTTTTGAAGACGTGTGGTCCTGTGTTCTGGATGGAGTTTTGAAGGCTTGTGGCCCTGTGTTCTAGATGGAGTTTTGAAGGCTTGTGGTCCTGTGTTCTAGATGGAGTTGGAGAGGAAGAAAGCCAAGAAGATTTCCGAGCAGAAGAAGGCGATGGACACACGGCTTGACCAGGAGATGAAGAGGAACACTGAGCTCCAAAAAGAAATGTACAGGTGACACCTTTACCTCCTCCTCAGCCCTCTACACCCAATGGCAGTACCACCTCCACCTTATTTACCTCCACGTAGAACCCGGTAGAGTGCAGTCCTTCCTGGCTTACCCTGATATCCATCTCTGTGTTTCTACTGCAAGGATGTGACTTTTTTTTTCTTTTATTGCTGAGTATTATAGACAAACACTTACCCTTCATTTGTAATTGTTGGCAGTCTTTATTCTTCCAAGCGGTTTGGGATTCCTGGTCACCTCCATGCTGATGTCATAGCCTACTATATAGCCGAGCAAATGTAGTGCCATAGAAGTGTATTTTGTTGCTTGTTGTTTGATTTATCTTGTATCTGGATGGGTGTAATGTTCTTAGGTTTGTCCTCAGGATTGTGGGTCAGACGCACCGTCTTCCAGTATTGAATAGACATAAAGTTGCACCCGACTGTAAAGTCTACTATCGTCACACCGAGGCAAATCGTAAGACCTTATGTGTTTCTGCTGTTAACATTTTGTTTGTGTTTGTGTGTGTATGTTTGTGTCTGTGTCTTAGGCTCCGTACTCTGTTGAAGACTGCGAAGAAGAAACTTCGGGAGCAGGACAGCGGTGGTGCTGAGTTGGGCTCTCCCATGAGTAGTCTGAGAATGGAGATGGCCAAGCACAGCCTGGCGGACGTCTCCTTGGGACGGATGAAAGAAAAAGTATGTCCTTCTCGAAATGCACCACAATGAGCTTATAAAGTCCTCACTCAAGTTCTAAACCCAGCTTTGCATTCTCTGTTTAAACATTTTAGCCTGACAACATGTACACAACCAGGTTTTTGTCAAAGGGGGTCTGTGATGGACACAAAAGGCGTAGACCGAACGTTTTTGGGCTGTCCGCTTCTTCTGCCCCCCAGGTGGAGGAGCTGCAGGTGCAGCTGGAGAAGGAGGTGTTTCGCTGCCAGAAGCTGGAGAAAGTGAACGGCGAGCTGAAGGAGCAGCTGGTGGCCCAGAGAAGCCTGAGCCGAAGCAACGAGCGGTTGGAAAGGACCAAGAGGCAGCTGGAGGAGGAAGTGTCAGGGCTGCGGCGCCAGGTGGAGGTGGGCCTGGTGGACCAGAGCCAGTTGGAGCAGTACCGCCGTGATGCCGAGGAGAGAGCACGCAAGGAGATCCGACAAAAACTGGAGGAGGTCAACCTCTTCCTGCAGGTAGGGGGCGCTAATCAAAAGGTTCTTTCCTTTTGTTTTGCTTTTAAAACAAAATTCTGGGTTTTTATTGTTTTTTTGTTTTTTTTACTTACAGCCTGGATATTATTTTTGTAGATTTTGCCATCTGGTATTTTGATTATGATATTTTATTCACCAGCTTCATTTAGTGGATTTTAGAACGGGATCACCGCTGGACTCAGCTTTACAGCGGTGTCTTATGAGACAGCTGAGCAGGAGTCATAAACCTGTCCTTTAAACAACAACGCCCCCCCCCCCCAGTGTCTCCAACTGTTTCCATGATTGTCCATTATCTATGACTTCTCTATTGTTTTGGCCGAGTAGTTTATGGATGATTATTACTACCTACACTATCGCCTTGTTCAGTCTATTAGCCCAAATCCATTTTTTGGTGTATCCAGATTGATTTTCGAAAGTATGAACAAATCTGATCTAAACCACATGGGGAGGTGGTTTGAAATGTGATTCCAATCAGATTTCTACAGATGCGTCTCAGTCTAGATGGTCTGGCCGCCCAAATCGGATCTCAAACTGTCTTTTGCGTCACTTGCAACACGACACACAGCGACAACGTCAAATCCAGAGTGCCTGCCATAACTGCAGCATGGAACGTCACAATGTATACCAGCCTCCTCTGTCGCTGAGTTTGTCTGGTGTGACGGAGGAGTTCTGCATTACAACTTGACGGCGCAACTGTTTGGAGGGCGAGATGATGGATCTCCATTTCTCATGCTTCCGTGTTGGTAAACTGCGTACGTAGTTACTCACACCTACGTCGTTACCGCAGCAACCCATGCAGATCGGCTGGTGATGTCTGAACACACAAATCCGATCTGATCACTTGCAGATAACAGTGCAGACAGTCTGTCTTAAAGATCTGATTTGAGAAACAAATCCAATTTGCCTGCAGTCTGAACAAGGTCTAAGTATAGGCTGCTAATTCCTGAAAATTTAACCAGAAAGTAGCTCACTAATGTTACTTATCATTGGTGATATTGAATATTTTTGGTAATTACTTACAATTTGTATTTTAGTTTTCACATCCAAATATGTGGTTTAAATATAGTTCAATTGGACTTGTTGAAACATGTATGACACTCATGTTTCATGGTCCCATAAGATGCCATTGTAAAACTCTGGCCCTGTGTCCAAGAGCTCCAAAATAAAGCAGCTAGATAAAACATCATTACTGATATGCACGATGGAAAAACCTACAAAAATAAAACCCAGGTTGTAAAAAAAACCAATCATTCTTTATTTCATGTGTCTTTTATAATTATTAAAAATACTATGTAAGCCTTGCCCTGTGATGGCCGGGTGGCCTTTCCAGGGTGTCTCCCCGCCTACCGCCCAATGACTGCTGGGATAGGCTCCAGAATCCCCACGACCCTGAGAGCAGGATAAGCGGTTTGGATAATGGATGGACTATGTAAGCCTGTAGTCAAGTTTATTTGTGTAGTTCTAAGTCCGCTTTTTACTTGGTCAAGTCAAATATTATTTGTATAGCACAATTAAAACAACCACAGTTTACCAAAGTGCAGGCTTAAACAGGCTTAAAATGCCAAATAATCGAAAATAAATGTAAATAACAGTTAAGAATAAAAGAAAACAATAAACATAATAATA
Source organism: Lampris incognitus (assembly GCF_029633865.1). Lineage (NCBI taxonomy): Eukaryota > Metazoa > Chordata > Actinopteri > Lampriformes > Lampridae > Lampris > Lampris incognitus. The sequence goes on along the minus strand of NC_079216.1, from coordinate 4,664,367 downwards.
CAATAATTTCCGGCACAATAGAAAGGGAAGTCAAAGTGTCAAGCTCAACTCAAATTGAAAGCCAATGAGAAGAGGTGAGTCTTCAGCAGCGACTTAAAATTTTCTAGGGTGTGTTCTGATCTAGGGTCAGTTCTTATATGAATAGGTAAGCTGTTCCTGAGATTAGGAGCAGCCATTGCAAAGGCTTGGTCGCCTCTATTTTTGTGCCTGGATCTCGGAGCATCCAAGAGTCTCTGATTGGTCAACCTCAGTGCTCTGACTGGAGTATGATGATGCAGGAGTTCTGCCAGATAGTGTGGCTCGAGCCCATTTAAAACCTTAAAAACAAGTGAAAAAAATCTTAAATTCAATTGTGAAACAGACAGGAAGCCAGTGGAGGGAGGCCAATACTGGTGTTATGTGATCACATGTTCTTTTTCCAGTTAGAAGACAAGTGGCTGCATTATGTACTAACTGCAGGCGATGAAGAGATGACTGTTTTACACCCACATACAAAGAAATTACAATAGTCTAAACTGAGAGGTAATAAAAACATGGATAACTCTCTTGAAATCTTTGGGAGAGAGATAAGCCTTTGCCCTGGTTAAAAGTTTAACTGAAAAAAGCTAGTTTTGACAACTGAACTAATCTGTTTATCAAATTTGAAGGAGCTGTCAAAAATCGCACCAAGATTCTTAACATTGATCGAATATAAGAAGCTCAAGTGCCAAGAATACCGTCAGAGTCATCCAATATATCAGGTAGTCAAAACATTACGATCTCAGTCTTATTTCCATTAAGATTGAGTAAGTTTAAATCTATCCACGTTTTGACATCTTTTAAACAGTTCAACAAAGGCTGCATTGAATCTTTGCTTTTTGTTTTTATAGGCAGATACATTTGTATATTATTAACAAAACAATGAAAAGGAATATAATGCTTCTTAAAAATGGACCCCAAGGGCAGCATATGACCTCTGATGACTAGTAGTTCTCCTGATTTCCTACGTTAAATGCAGTTATTGTAAGTCGCTTTGGATAAAAGTGTCAGCTAAATGCCTGTAATGTAAATGTATTGTAATATATAATGAAAAGAGGATGGGGCCCAAAATGGAAAATGGAGCCTTGAGGGGCCCCAGTAGGGACCCCAACAACAGTGTATACTCAACAGCTGCCAAACTGGAGAGACTTGTCTTTTTTTTTCCTTTAGAGATATTAAAACTATTCAAAAGTCATTAAATTTGTACTTTAAACATCTAAAGATACCCTTGATGACAGTGTCTAGTGAACACAGTATTAAATGTGGCTGATATGTCCCTCAGACCCAGGCGGCTTCCCAGGACGCACTGGATCAAATTAAATCTGCCAATGAGACCAATGTGCGCTCCCAGCTAGAACAGAGAATCCGGGAGCTGGAGGGGGAGCTGGGCCAGGTCCGGACTGCCCAGCAGGACAGCCTGAACCAGAGAGAATCCACACGCAGCGAGCTGGAGCGCTACCAGGAACTGTATACTGAGGAACTCCGCCTCCGCAAGTCCCTAGCTGCCAAACTGGAGAGGTGAGACCCGCCTGCCCACTGTACAGATGACAGAGATGTACAGTGCACAGATATAGATAAGCGTATGGAGATTCCTGAATTTTTGTAACTAAGTAACAGATTCTCCTTCTCTTCTGGCCCATAGTCTGCTTATAAGGTAAGGATACGTTAGTCTAGCATGCTATAGAGTTACGCTCCTGGATGGAGGTCTAGGCATCTTGTGGTCTAGAAGTGTTCCAGATCTGTTTAGTTCATAAACGACTATAATGGTGTAATTGTGTGTGCTGTCTGTATTAGCTACCTGCTATTCACTACGTGGTAAATGACCCACGTGCTAAGACACATTTTGAGTGTATTTGATTGGTCTACTATTATTCAGGACACAACATCAAATGGTCCCCTCAGTAAAATAGTCCTGACATTTTTAAGAAAAACCGTTCCATCAAATGGTTTGAATATTGAATGTACAGAATAGGCCTTCTCTGATCAGCAGGTACGTTGTGGTGGGAACCTGTAGATACAGGCTGAGTTATGCTGCATTCCATTCACTTTGGGAAGGTAGGATTGCCCACATCCTACCAGGAAATAATGCACTGAAATGTCTCTTTGAGGTCAGAATTCCAACTAGAATACAGGTGTTGGAGTTCCTCTCATCCCTGGCTTTAACAAGATACAGTCTATAATGTCACAGATCGAAAGGCCTAACCTGTGAACAACTTGCTTTTATCGTCAGCTTAATTTCATCATATGACAAGAAGTTCAGTTTCTAACATTGTGTGATCTTGACTTTGTCTTAACACATGTCTGGCAGTAGGTTAATAATTTAATTTTGAACATGATTGGTTAAGTTAATTAGTTCTTTAATTAATTGGCTCTTAATTTACCAGTCAATCTTCGTTCCAATCCTCACCTATGCTCATGAGCTTTGGGTAGGGACCGAAAGGGGGAGATCGTGGATACAAGCGGCTGAAATTAGTTTCCTCCGTAGGGTGTCTGGGCTCATCAGCCTTAGAGATAGGGTGAGGAGCTTGGACATCCAGAGGGAGCTCGAAGTAGAGCCGCTGCTCCTTCGCGTCGAAAGGAGCCAATTGAGGTGGTTCAGGCATCTGATTAGGATGCCTCCTGGGCACCTTCCTTTTGAGGTTTACCAGGCACGGATGACTGGGAGGAGACCTCGGGGTAGACCCAGAACTCGCTGGAGGGACTACATGTCCAATCTGGCCTGGGAACGCCTTGGGATCCCTCAGGAGGAGCTAGAGGGTGTTGCTGGGGAGAGGGACGTCTTGAGTGCCCTACTTAGCTTGCTGCCACCGCGACCCGACCCGAGAGAGGCGGCTGATGATGAATGAATGAATGAATGGTTAAGTTGATCTGTATGCCTGCCGGTTTACTTGTGTAGCTGAAGGGGTTGATATCTGTGTGAGAGGTGCCACAGAAACATCTTTTCCCACGGTCCTGCCTGATTTCTACAGCCTTTTTAATTGAGTGGTCAGCACTTCCCAGGTTGATTGGAACATGGCATAGGTCCTGACAGTCCATCATTAACTCTGTAAACCCTATCTATCCTCTGTCCTCAGAGCCAACACCCGGCTGGCCGAAGCCAACGCCAAGCTGCTGAACGAGCGGCACCGCAGCAAGTCCCTTATCGCCAGCAGCATCGCCAACGGCAGCATGGTAGGGCCCTCGCTGGATGTTGGCTCCTTGGGGTCGGCGCCGACCTACGGGGCTGCTCTGGGGCCACTGAGCAGGAGCCTAAGCCTGGGACTGCCCCTCCTCAGCCCCGTGACTGAGGGTCAGAACAGCAGGGTGGAGGACTACCTGGCCAAGGTCAGCAACACGCGCACACACGCACAAACAAACAAACACAGATGGAATTTACAGAAGAAGAATATGACTCTCCATGTAGACCAATTAGTTTACTTTGGGACATTTTCACCTCATAATCTTGTTGTCAGTGGTGTTAATGAAACCAGTGGCTGTTTGTTTAAAGGTAGAACTTTCCGTATATTTGCAGTACATGACACTACCTTAACGTCTACAGTGATTAGTAGGTCAGTCCCTATTATATCGTCTATTTGATTCATTAGACTTTACTTCATGTAAATGAAGCAGATTCATAAAACTGATGTAAAGGCCTGTAAAAAGCTCTCTGAATGGTTGTCTGTCTTTTCTATTTTCACGTCGGAGACTGGGAACATCTTCCCTCTCCTGCTCTGGTTTTCTTTACTCTCATCCCTTCTCTTCTTCTTGAGCCTGGTCTGTCTTCTAGCTGAACTTTTAACCTTTAACCTCTCTCTGCCTTTATTTCTCTCTGCTTCAGCTTCTGTCTCAAAAGTCCATCTCTCACCTGTCCTCTCTTCAGCCAGACTCATGACCAGGTGTGTAGTTTGTGTTTAGTTGAGTGAATAACTGACGGACTGCCTGCTGTTTCTCTCCCCTGCTCGACTGCCTTGACCCTGCTGCTAGTCTCCACAGGGCTCCTATGGCCAAACACAAACCTGGAGAATATTTGGCTTTCAATGCTAGAGCTAAGTTCTGGAAAAGGACACATACCTGTCCCGTTAAATTCTCCAAATGTAATGGAAATCTTGTCTTAACTACATAACACATAGGAATCCTAAGTCTTACATATAACGGCTGCTTATGTACATAGGGCAGTTGAAGCACATTTGTATGAAGGTGAACTCCTCTAAACATTGTCCCTCCTGGTGTCTCTGCTTTCGAGCTGGTTTTCTGCACGCTGCCGTGGTTTTCTGGTACAATAGAGACCATAAAGCACCACCAGTACTACACCCCTACTTACAATGAAAATGATGGACCTAACTTTCATTCTAGGACTTAAAAGAATAGAGGGAACAGGGGCGTCTGGGTGGAATGGTGGTCTATTCCGTTGCCTACCAACACGGGGATCGCCAGTTTGAATCCCCATGTTACCTCCAGCTTGCTTGGGCGTCCCTACAGGTGTCTGCAGGTGGGAAGCCGGATGTGGGTATGTGTCCTGGTCACTGCACTAGCGTCTCCTCTGGTCGGTTGGGGCGCCTGTTCAGGGGGGGAAGGGGGACTGGGGGGAATAGTGTGATCCTCCCACGCACAACATCCCCTGGTGAAACTCCTCACTGTCAGGTGAAAAGAAGCGGCTGGTGACTCCACATGTATCGAAGGAGGCATGTGGTAGTCTGCAGCCCTCCCTGGATCAGCAGAGGAGGTGGAGCAATGACCAGGATGGCTCGGAAGAGTGGAGTAATTGGCCAAGTACAATTGGGGAGAAAAATAAGGGGGGGGGGGATGGTGGATGTAACTTTCATTCTAGGACTTCAAAGAATAAAGGGAACATGAGAAAACTGAAAGTAAATGAAACTAAATATGAGCTGGAAATGTTTTTTTCAGTTTATACTAATGGCAGATGAACTGGAAAATGATAAAACCTGGACCTTTTCCATCTGCAGCTTCTACCGTGTGTGTGTGTGTGTGCGTGCGTGCGTGCGTGCGTGTGTGTGTGTGTGTGGCTAAAATCCCTAAATCATTGCATGTAAGATGTAATTCTGGCCTCAATAAGAACATTTCTCCTCATTTGGTTAGTTTAAAATATTGAATAAATTCTTCGACTTTTTAAAAAATGATTAGTATTGTTCATGTGTGTCTCAAGCTCATGTTAAAATAAAGTGTTGAGGGGCGTCCGAGTGGTGTGGTGGTCTGTTCCGTTGCTACCAACAGGGTGATCATTGGTTCGAGTCCCCGGCTTGGTCGGATGTCCCTACAGACACAATTGGCCGTGTCTGCGGGTCGGAAGCTGGATGTGGGTATGTGTCCTGGTCGCTGCACTAGCGCCTCCTCTGATCGGTCGGGGTGCCTGTTCAGGGGGGAGGGGGAACTGGGAGAATAGTGTGATCCTCCCACGCGCTATGTCCCCCTGGTGAAACTCCTCACTGTCAGGTGAAAAGAAGCGGCTGGCGGGCAACTCCACATGTATTGGAGGAGGCATGTGGTAGTCTGCAGCCCTCCCCGGATCGGCAGAGGGGGTTGAGCAGCGACCGGGACGACTCGGAAGATTGGGGTATTTGGCTGGGTACAATTGGGGAGAAAAAAGGGGAAAACTTGCCCAAAAAAATTTGTTGAAATAAATAAATAGCTTTTCTGTATAGATTCAATCATCCAAAATTGAAAAATGTATGCGAGCGACCTTCCTGACCGTACCACCAACCAGCAACCACAACCGGTCTGTAGAAAGTCCACTGAAGCAGAGTTCGTGTGTTGTGGTGCACATTTTTGATGTAGAGTTCATTTTTCACAGTGTTCATTTGAGTGGCTGACATGGCATCTGTCCATCTACCGTGGTGTGTTGTGTGACGCTCTCATCGCTACCACGCCTCCTTCCTCCTTCCCTGTTCAACTTGGACACTTTGCTGTGTAGTGTACCTTTAAAAAAAAGAAAACAATTCATGGAGGTTTGAGCTCGTATGTCTCTGCTTCTTCCTCAGATGCAGACTGAACTGCAGAGCGCTATAACGAAGGAGTTAGACCACGGTGAGACAGCGCTGAGGCTCCCCTCATCACAAACATCCAGGCTGTGTAGTAGACTCTTGTCATTATTATGATTATTGTCAAGTGAGCCGGCCATCTCATCCTTTCGTTGGACGAAATTAGCCACAAGATGGACGGATGGATCACTTGCCAAATTCCAATTATGTTTTCCCATTTGAAACAACCAAGTTGCTAAGTCACTTGATTAGCATCTTGTTAGCAAAAAGTCCCTTGTGGGGCGTCAGGGTGGCGTAGCGGTCTATTCCATTGCCTACCAACACAGGGATTGCCAGTTCGAGTCCCCGTGTTACCTCCAGCTTGGTCGGGCGTCCCTACAGACACAATTGGCCGTGTCTGCGGGTGGGAAGCCGGATGTCGGTATGTGTCCTAGTCACTGCACTAGCGCCTCCTGTGGTCGGTCTAGGCACCTGTTCAGGGGGAGGGGGAACTGGGGGGAATAGCATGATCCTCCCACGTGCTATGTCCCCCTGGCGACATCGCCTAGTGAAACTCCTCACTGTCAGGTGAAAAGAAGTGGCTGGTGACTCCACATGTATTGGAGGAGGCATGTGGTAGTCTGCAGCCCTCCCCGGATCGGCAGAGGGGGTGGAGCAGTGACCGGGACGGCTCAGAAGAGTGGGGTAATTGGCTGGATACAATTGGGGGGGGTAAAAAAGTCCCTTGTGATGAAATTCTCATCTCATCTTCAGCCGCTTTTCCGGGATCGGGTCGCGGTGGCAGCAAGCTAAATAGGGCACTCCAGATGTCCCTCTCCCTAGCAACGCCCTCCAGCTCCTCCTGGGGGATCCCAAGGCGTTCCCAGGCCAGATTGGACATGTAGTCCCTCCAGCGTGTTCTGGGTCTACCCTGGGGTCTCCTCCCAGTTGGCTGTGCCTGGTAAACCTCCAAAGGAAGGCGCCCAGGAGGCATCCTAATCAGATGCCCGAACCATCTCAACTGGCTCCTTTCGATGCGAAGGAGCAGCGGCTCTACTTCGAGCTCCCCCCGGATGTCCGAGCTCCTCACCCTATCTCTAAGGCTGAGCCCAGACACCCTATGGAGGAAACTCATTGCAGCCGGTTGTATCTGTGATCTCATCGTTTCGGTCACTACCCAAAGCTCATGACCATAGGTGAGGATTGGAATGAAGATTGACTGGTAAATTGAGAGCTTTGCCTCCCGGCTCAGCTCCCTCTTCACCACAACGGTCCAGTACAATGTCTGCATTACTGCTGATGCTGCACCAATCCGCTTGTTAATCTCCCGCTCCATCCTACCGTCACTCGTGAACAAGACCCCGAGATACTTGAACTCCTTCACTTTAGGCAACAACTCAGCCCCAACCCAGAGGGAGCAATCCACCATTTTCCAGTAGAGAACCATGGCCTCAGACTGGGAGGTGCTGACTCTCATCCTGGCCATTTCACACTCAGCTGCAAACTGCCCCCAGTGCGTGCCGGAGGTCGCGTTCTGATGACGCCAACAAAACCACATCATCTGCGAAGAGCAGAGATGAAATTCTGAGGTTCCCAAAACGGACACACTCACCTTGGCTGCACCTTGAGATCCTGTCCATGAATATCACAAACAGAATCGGAGACAAGGGACAACCTTGGTGGAGTGCGACACCCACCAAAAACATGTTTGACTTTGTGCCAGGAATGCGGACAAAGCTCTCACTTTGGTTGTACAAGGATCGAATGGCTTGTAGCAACCGCCCCGGTACCCCATACTCCCACGGTAACCCCAGAGTGCTCCAGGGTACATGGTCGTAAGCCTTCTCCAAGTCCACGAAACACATGTAGACTGGCTGGTCAAACTCCCATGCCCCCCTCCGCACTTCCGCAAGGGTAAAGATTTGGTCCGTTGTTCCACAGCCAGAATGGAATCCGCATTATTCCTCCTGGATCTGAGGTTAGACAATCAGTCGAAGCCTCCTTTCAAGCACTCTAGAGTAGACTTACTCAGGGGGGCTGAGCAATGTGATGCCCTGATAATTGGAGCGCACCCTCTGGTCCCCCTTTTTGAATATGGAAACCACCACCCCAGTCTGCCACTCCACAGGTACTGTCCCCGACCTCCACGCGACACTGAAGAGGCGTGTCAACCAAGACAATGTCCAGAGCCTTCAGCATCTCAGGGCGAATCTCATCCACACCCGGCGCCTTGCCACCGAGGAGCTTTTTAACTACCTCAGAGACCTCTGCCAGGGATATGGGTGGGGCTTCCCTTGAGTCTTCAGACTCTACCCCCTCCACTGAGGACGTGTTAGTCAGGTTCAGGAGCTCCTCAAAGTGTTCTTTCCGCTGCTCAACAACATCCCCAGTCCAGGTCCGGGGAAATTATTGCTTCAAAATTCATGTTCATGCTATGAAAAACTAATCACTCAGAAAAAAATTGGTTGGTGGCTTTTCTCAAAAATCACACTCTTTATTTCAGGCAACTGTTTTTTCAAATGGAGAAATAGAATGATGTCGAGGTGGTCTGACTGTCTGCCATCATGTGGCTACTACAACTGGTAGTTGAAATACTATTCTGGCTTCAATATTTCAACTGCTAGTTGAAATACTATTCTGGCCGTCTGCCATCATGTTACTACAACTGCTAGTTGAAATACTATTGTTAATACTTTTGTTGTTATTGCTGTCATAGTCATTGTGATTAGTGTTATCATTACTACTTTTATTATTACATGCATAATGTAATTTCAGTATGCTTCTGCATGGCTAACCCCGGTCTCACTCTGATCCTCAGCCATGGCAGAGCTGGAGGTGGGTTCGGCCCGTGTCTCCCCAGTGGGCTCAGCCTCCGGAACAGAGCTGGACCCGGTCAGCAGGGCCACACAGCAGTATCTGGAGGTCCTGAAGAAGAACTACATGATCTGACCCCCCCCCCCCCAGTACTTTCAGAGAGGACAGAGTCCAAGTACTGTACACGTACTGTCAGTTTACCAGCCGTTTAACGTGCAGTTAGTTTACTGACTGTTCCAAAACTAAGGCCAAAGCCACTGCCATCAACCTACCACTACGCTCCACCCGCCCAGCCTCGCTTGCTCTCTCTCCTTCTCTTTGTCTCTTTCTCTTTCTTCTTCTCTCTGTCTCTTTCTTCTGTCTTTCTATTTCTTCTTCTCTTTTTCTCCTCTTCTATTTTTCTTTGTCTTTCTTCTTTTTTATCTTTCTCTTCTTCTTTGTCTCTTTCTCTTTCTTCTTTTGTCTCTTTCTGTATCTTTCTTCTTCTCTTTGTCTCTTAGTCTTTCTTCTCTTTTTCTCCTCTTCTCTTTAACTCATTCCCTTTTTCTCCTTCTTTCTCCTTCTCTTTTTCCTCTTTCTTCTCTCTTTCTGTTCTTCTCTTTTCTCTCTTGCTCTCTTTTTCTCTCTTTCTTCTCTGTCCTTTTTTCTTTCTTCTTCTCTTTTGTCTCTTTCTCTTCTCTTTTTCTCTCTCTCTCAGCCTCCCTCTTTCTCTTTCTTTCTTTCTTTGAAGAAAGGAGTGAACTTGATGCACATTGCACTTATCCTCTCAGTAGTGAACGGTGTTCGTTGTTTCCTTGTTGTCTCTTAGTTTGTCCATGAAGCCATACGGTTAACACTGTTTATTATTATCGATGGTACAACCGGAGAGCGGCGCTGCCCATGTGGCGGCTGTTCCTCCAGCGAGGTCTGTGTTATCTGTAACCTTTGTGTGTCGTTCAGCACAGTGTGTATATACAGTGTTTGGGATTGTGGTTTGGATTTTTATTTGTGAATATTTGGTATAAGTATTGGATGTACATGTCGTTAACCATCCTGACAAGGTATTATTACATGTGGTGCGTGCCATCTTATGGTGCAATATCTGTCCCGGTCCTTATTCTGGTGGGCTCTGTTGAGTCTCCTGTTTGGAATTTTGGTTTTTTGTTAGTTTTGTTTTTGTTTTTTTGAGACGATATACTTGAAAAAGATGAACTAGAAAACTGGTTGTTCGTATGGAAGTTAAAATGGTGGTCACAGCGCTGGTGGGTTCATTTCACTCTTACCAGGAAAAAAAAGTATTTCACTATATTTTCTCGTGTTTAAAGACAAAATTTACTGTAGCAAAAAATATAAGGGACTATTTCAAATGCCTCTAAAGTTGTCAATAAAACTTGAAAAAACCTGGAATGTGTCCGCTGGATCACGTGTGGCTCAACTAGTTCATCCGGATGTGGAGCTGAGACGGGTAGTACTGAAAATGTTAAAGTGGACCCCTCCCCCTCCCCCGTGACACTGGTTCTGTTAATCCTTGGTTCATTTACAGGTCACCGCGAAGTTGTGACTGACACAGCAATCCTCCAAATCAGTGCTCAGCAGCTGTCCCTCTTCCTCCGAAATGGAGCAGCGGAGAGGAGTCTTCATGATGGATAGTAGAGAGGGGTCTTCATGATGGATAGCAGCAGAGAGGAGTCTTCATGATGGATAGCAGTAGATCAGCTGGAGGATCAAACCAGAGCAGAGGTCAGTGGTAGAAAGGTGTTGTTAGGGAACCTGTAACACAAATTTACTCTATCCTGATTGCTCAATCACCTCCTGGAGTTATTCAGTGTTCCAACACGTTCTGGAAAACCTGGAAATTTATAGACTAGTTTTCCAGTCACACAAAACGCCGTTCAAATGATCAAATGTCCTGGAAATGTTGGAGATTGTGGAAATTGTAAAGTTAGATTATAAAATCATATGATTCTCTGTGTGTGGGTCGGCACGGTGGCGTAGTGGTTAGCGCAGTCGCCTCACAGCAAGAAGGTGCTGGGTTCGAGCCCCGGGGTAGTCCAACCTTGGGGGTCATCCTCTATGTGGAGTTTGCATGTTCTCCCCGAGTCTGCGTGGGTTTCTTCTGGGGGCTCCGGTTTCCTCCTACAGTCCAAAGACGTGTAGGTCAGGTGACTCGGCCGTACTAAATTGTCCCTAGGTGTGAATGTCTGTTGATTTTGTATGTTGGCCCTGTGATGGTCTGGCGGCCTGTCCAGTGTGTCTCTCCGCCTGCCACCCAATGACTGCTGGGATGGGCTCCAGCATCCCCACGACCCTGAGAGCAGGATAAGGGGTTTGGATAATGGATAGATGTTGCTGTGTTGAGAGGGGGCATCGGAGTGTTTTCATTCACACAATCTGTTTAGAGACTATTGAGACTTCCCCCGACACTTGATACTGAATACTGTGACCAACGCCTGCCATGGATATCCAGGATAAAGTCCTGGGGGAGGAACCCTGTAATTTGCAGAGGACGGTAATGGGAGTTCATTTTGGAAGTTTGTCAGAGGGGAGACTTAAAGACATTTTGAAAATTGTTAATTTGACTATAAACGAGTCTTTAATTACAGGACAGTGTCACTATAAAGCAGTCAGCAGGACAGGGGCACATTTACACTTCTTGAGAGCACCAATGTAAAGCTTTTGTAAATGGTTTTGATTTATTCAGAATATTCTTATAAAACAGACTTCATACTCCACACTGGATGAGGCCTGGGTGTAACAACCACGGATAACTAGACTCGCTGGCCCTTGGCTAACGGGTCGGACCCTTTAGTTGACTGGTTAGCGTAGTCGCCCGTGGTGTGGGAGACACGGGTTCACGTCCCGGCTGTGGCGGTACCCAAGCAGCCAGGCCACTTCTGACACCAATGTAGTGAATTTGGGGGCAGCCGGGAAGTGAACCTGGGTCTCCCGCACCATTTTGCGCCAACCAGTCAACTAAAGGGTCAGACCCGTTAGCCCAGGGCTAGCGAGTCTAGTCATCCGTGCTCGTTAGATGGACATTTCCTGGTTTAAACTGTGCAGGTGTGTGTGTTGTCGGACACGAGGCGTCTGTTGTCCGAGGTGAGATGAAGCGTAGCATTAATATTTCCTCCTGCCCATTTGTAAGCCAGCCTTCATCAGTAATGAGCTGTGTACTCTTCCTCCCACATGAGAAGCTGATGGTGTGGAAACCATTCCCCCCACTTATTCAAATGAGACGAGGCGTGCGTGATGGCGCCCCCTCCTGCGTGTCTCTCCTCTCTTTGATGTGTCAGCCTCCCCATGTTACATATTCAGATCTGCTTACCTCGATTTTGCTCTCCCTTACACAAGATGGGCACATCTGACAGACTGACTATTAGATGTTTTATTATTCTCTTACACTCTTTTTTCTTTTCTTCTGTTTTTTAGCAGAAGCCACTTCACACGCTGCACGTACACCTGGGTTTGATGGAGGGGGTTACAAACATTGTCAGGACACTTTAGCACAGCGGAGAAGACAAACAGACAAACACACAGAACGGTGATGAACAGCGTTCAAAGGGCTGTTTTATTTTATTTTGTTTTATTTATTTATTTTGATGAAAAGCAACCCTGGATGGAAACAAACTTCTCCTCCGTCGTCCTGAATGGCGGATGCTGCTGATGTTCCACACTGATGTTCCAGTAAATAGCAGCAGAAATACAGAGGCTGGTTCTCAGTCCAATACAGTGGCGTGGCCACGGGTTAGGGTTAGGGTTGCCCCCCCCCCCCACCCCAGACTTTTGTCAAAAGATGGTCCTCGAGAGGCCTTCAAAACTGAGGAGAAAATGCCTGGGTATAGGTTGAGTAGGGTAAGAATTTTTCGGAGAAATGCTGGAAGAAGATTATGTAAGTGAATTACATGATGGCCATTTATAGAAAAAGTGCTCCTTTTATTCGAGGTGATTGTAATTGTGATGTGATGTGATGTGGTGTGGTGTGGTGTGGTGTGGTGTGGTGTGATGTGATGTGGTGTGGTGTGATGTGGTGTGGTGGTGTGATGTGGTGTGATGTGGTGAGGTGTGGTGTGGTGTGGTGTGGTGTGGTGTGGTGTGGTGTGGTGTGGTGTGGTGTGGTGGTGTGATGTGGTGTGATGTGATGTGGTGTGATGTGATGTGATGTGGTGAGGTGTGGTGTGGTGTGGTGAGGTGTGGTGTGATGTGGTGTGATGTGATGTGATGTGATGTGATCTGAATATGACTGAGGGGGGACAGGTGTCAGTACAGTGCATATGACTGAGGGGAGGACAGGTGTCAGTACAGTGCATATGACTGAGGGGAGGACAGGTGTCAGTACAGTGCATATGACTGAGGGGAGGACAGGTGTCAGTACAGTGCATATGACTGAGGGGAGGACAGGTGTCAGTACAGTGCATATGACTGAGGGAGGACAGGTGTCAGTACAGTGCATATGACTGAGGGAGGACAGGTGTCAGTACAGTGCATATGACTGAGGGAGGACAGGTGTCAGTACAGTGCATATGACTGAGGGAGGACAGGTGTCAGTACAGTGCATATGACTGAGGGAGGACAGGTGTCAGTACAGTGCATATGACTGAGGGAGGACAGGTGTCAGTACAGTGCATATGACTGAGTGAGGGAGGACAGGTGTCAGTACAGTGCATATGACTGAGGGAGGACAGGTGTCAGTACAGTGCATATGACTGAGGGAGGACAGGTGTCAGTACAGTGCATATGACTGAGGGAGGACAGGTGTCAGTACAGTGCATATGACTGAGGGAGGACAGGTGTCAGTACAGTGCATATGACTGAGGGGAGGACAGGTGTCAGTACAGTGCATATGACTGAGGGAGGACAGGTGTCAGTACAGTGCATATGACTGAGGGGAGGACAGGTGTCAGTACAGTGCATATGACTGAGGGAGGACAGGTGTCAGTACAGTGCATATGACTGAGGGAGGACAAGTGTCAGTACAGTGCATATGACTGAGGGAGGACAGGTGTCAGTACAGTGCATATGACTGAGGGAGGACAGGTGTCAGTACAGTGCATATGACTGAGGGGAGGACAGGTGTCAGTACAGTGCATATGACTGAGGGAGGACAGGTGTCAGTACAGTGCATATGACTGAGGGGAGGACAGGTGTCAGTACAGTGCATATGACTGAGGGAGGACAGGTGTCAGTACAGTGCATATGACTGAGGGGAGGACAGGTGTCAGTACAGTGCATATGACTGAGGGAGGACAGGTGTCAGTACAGTGCATATGACTGAGGGAGGACAGGTGTCAGTACAGTGCATATGACTGAGGGGAGGACAGGTGTCACTACAGTGCATATGACTGAGGGAGGGAGGACAGGTGTCAGTACAGTGCATATGACTGAGTGAGGGAGGACAGGTGTCAGTACAGTGCATATGACTGAGTGAGGGAGGACAGGTGTCAGTACAGTGCATATGACTGAGGGAGGGAGGACAGGTGTCAGAAGAAGTGGTACAGTGCATATGGCTGCTTGGGGTATTCTGTAGAGGCAGATGCAGTTTACTGCTCCTGCTGCAGGATTCTCGGTCGGGACTCTTGGTAAGTGACAGTTTTGACTTTGTTTACCATCTCTTCTTTCTCCAAACTTCTCTTAATCTTTACGTGCAAAACAGATACTCACGTTTTATAAGAAACTCTCTACAAGAAGCCAGTACTTGGGACTTGGGAAAACTTAAGAAAGACCAGTACTCGGATTTTGAAACCTAGTAAAGTAAAGGTCGTGTCCAGAGTCCCCCTTATTTTTATAACCCCCCCTGCCCCCCACTTCATTTACCCTGGCCACGCCGCTGGTCCAATAGCTGGAAAATGTCTCTAATTCTATTTGAAAAAGATGAAATAAGACATAGTTAAAATTAAAATGATGTAAATCAGGGTGTCTGGGTGGCGTGGCGGTGTATTCCATTACCTACCAACACGCGGATCGCCAGTTCGAATCCCCGTGTTACCTCCGGCTTGGTCGGGCGTCCCGACAGACACAGTTGACCGTGTCTGCGGGTGGGAAGGCAGATGTGGGTATGTGTCCTGGTCGCTGCACTAGCGCCTCCTCTGGTCGGTCGGGGCGCCTTTTCAGGGAGAGGGGGAACTGGGGGGAATAGCGTGATCCTGCCAGGCGCTACGTCCCCCTGGTGAAACTCCTCACTGTCAGGTGAAAAGAAGCGGCTGGCGACTCCACATGGATCGGAGGAGGCATGTGGTAGTCTGCAGCCCTCCCCGGATCAGCAGAGAGGGTGGAGGGAGTTTATGTATTAATCCAGTAATTTACAGAATTTTAAAGTTGATTAGTTTCAGATTAATCATTCCCAATCCCAGATTAATCATTCCCAATCCCAGATTAATCATTCCCAGATTACTTGATAGTTTGAATTTGAGATCATTTGTTTTTCTGCTTTGTGTTCATTTGTTTTCTTTTTTTCCCCCTCCCCTATCGTATCCGGCAGATTACTCCACTCTTCCGAGCCGTCCCGGTCGCTGATCCGGGGAGGGCTGCAGACTACCACATGCCTCCTCCCATACATGTGGAGTCGCCAGCCGCTTCTTTTCACCTGACAGTAAGGAGTTTCACCAAGGGGACGTAGCACGTGGGAGGATCACACTATTCCCACCAGTCCCCCCTCCCCCCAGAACAGGCACTCCAACTGACCAGAGGAGGCGCTAGTGCAGCGACCAGGACACATACCCACATCCGGCTTCCCACCCGCAGACACGGCCAATTCTGTCTGTAGGGACGCCCGACCAAGCCGGAGATAACACGGGGATTTGAACCGGCGATCCCCATGTTGGTATGTGTTTTATTTTTCTTTAGGCCCTGCACTTTATATATATACACTACCGTTCAAAAGTTTGGGATCACCCAAACAATTTTGTGTTTTCCATGAAAAGTCACACTTATTCACCACCATATGTTGTGAAATGAATAGAAAATAGAGTCAAGACATTGACAAGGTTAGAAATAATGATTTGTATTTGAAATAAGATTTTTTTTACATCAAACTTTGCTTTCGTCAAAGAATCCTCCATTTGCAGCAATTACAGCATTGCAGACCTTTGGCATTCTAGCTGTTAATTTGTTGAGGTAATCTGGAGAAATTGCACCCCACGCTTCCAGAAGCAGCTCCCACAAGTTGGATTGGTTGGATGGGCACTTCTTTGAGCAGATTGAGTTTCTGGAGCATCACATTTGTGGGGTCAATTAAACGCTCAAAATGGCCAGAAAAAGAGAACTTTCATCTGAAACTCGACAGTCTATTCTTGTTCTTAGAAATGAAGGCTATTCCATGCGAGAAATTGCTAAGAAATTGAAGATTTCCTACACCGGTGTGTACTACTCCCTTCAGAGGACAGCACAAACAGGCTCTAACCAGAGTAGAAAAAGAAGTGGGAGGCCGCGTTGCACAACTGAGCAAGAAGATAAGTACATTAGAGTCTCTAGTTTGAGAAACAGACGCCTCACAGGTCCCCAACTGGCATCTTCATTAAATAGTACCTGTTAGAGCCTGTTTGTGCTGTCCTCTGAAGGGAGTAGTACACACCGGTGTAGGAAATCTTCAATTTCTTAGCAATTTCTCGCATGGAATAGCCTTCATTTCTAAGAACAAGAATAGACTGTCGAGTTTCAGATGAAAGTTCTCTTTTTCTGGCCATTTTGAGCGTTTAATTGACCCCACAAATGTGATGCTCCAGAAACTCAATCTGCTCAAAGAAGTGCCCATCCAACCAATCCAACTTGTGGGAGCTGCTTCTGGAAGCGTGGGGTGCAATTTCTCCAGATTACCTCAACAAATTAACAGCTAGAATGCCAAAGGTCTGCAATGCTGTAATTGCTGCAAATGGAGGATTCTTTGACGAAAGCAAAGTTTGATGTAAAAAAAATCTTATTTCAAATACAAATCATTATTTCTAACCTTGTCAATGTCTTGACTCTATTTTCTATTCATTTCACAACATATGGTGGTGAATAAGTGTGACTTTTCATGGAAAACACGAAATTGTTTGGGTGATCCCAAACTTTTGAACGGTAGTGTATATATATATATATATATATATATATATATATATAGTTTTGTTATATTTCATGTTGGGGGTTTTTTTTTTGCACCCAAAAACGAAATTGGCCCAAGTTCTTGTTGAGCAGCAGTTAAGGAACCATCCAAATGTAATGATGACGATGATGATGATGATGATGATGATGATGCAAATGGATTTTATGACCTGAGGCAGAGTCTTTGACATATCAAAACCCTCATTTCTGAGTCTTAGTAAAACTGAGTTTGTAGGTAAACGCCCGTCCTCTGGTACAACATGTGTAGGCCCTAACTACACCCAGCGCTCGGTGTTCCCTGTAATGTTTCCCGGCAGGCTCAGCGTCGCCCCCATTCACGGGTTGAAGACAAATTGAGAAGGACAAGTGGAACAAACACGGATGTTTATTTGCTGGCGTGTGGTTGCGTGGCTCTAAATTAGATGTCACCACTGCTCCACGTCTCCGGCAGGATCCAGATGTGTCGCGGGGCGCAACGAACACTTTTGTTCGATTTTCCAGCTGTGACATGTCGCTTTAAACCAGCCTCCGGACGGACTGACAGTGTTGTCTTTATTTGCTTCTTCTTTGGTTTATTTTTGGCTTATTTACGCTGTCATCTCACGTAAGGAGGCCTAAAGGAGACAAGCTCCATTTTATAGATCTGGTGGAGGGGGGAAAGCAAAAGAGCCCTTTCATGTTCTAATGGCGCTTCATCTGACAAATGTGAGAAAGGACTTAGGAAATGGATGACAAGTTTTGTGTCGCCCTCTTTTCCTTCGCTGCAGAGAGCCAAGCAGGAATCAGACAATCCGTCCATCCATGATCTGTCTACCCCCACTCGTTTAATCCAGCTCCTGCTCACGGGGGGGGGTTTTGGAGTCTATCCCAGTATGCAATGGGCAGGTTACCAGTCCGTCACCCGACACATCATTCTCACCTCTGGACAGTTTACCCAACACAAGTCATTGGACTGGGCAGCACGGTGGTGCAGTGGTTAGCGTGGTCGCCTCACAGCAAGAAGGTCCTGGGTTCGAGCCCCAGGGTAGTCCAACCATGGGGGTCGTCCCGGGTCGTCCTCTGTGTGGAGTTTGCATGTTCTCGCCGTGTCTGCGTGGGTTTCCTCCGGGGGCTCCGGTTTCCTCCCACAGTCCAAACACATGTAGGTCAGGTGAATCGGCCGTACTACATTGTCCCTAGGTGTGTGTGTGTGTGTGTGTGTGTGTGTGTGTGTGTGTGTGTGTGTGTGTGTGTGTGTGTGTGTGTGTGTGTGTGTGTGTGTGTGTGTGTGTGGGCCCTATGTGATGGCCTGGCGGCCTGTCCAGGGTGATTGACACAATGTGTTCTCGGGATGTGTTCTTGATTGACACAATGTGTTCTCGGGATGTGTTCTTGATTGACACGATGTGTTCTCGGGATGTGTTCTTGATTGACATGATGTGTTCTTGATTGACACGATGTGTTCTTGGGATGTGTTCTTGATTGACAGGCTTTGTTCTCGGGATGTGTTCTTGATTGACAGATGTGTTCTCGGGACCGGCTGTTGGTCAGCGTACATCAGCAGGCGAACTTGGGAATAAATTGGTCGACCTTCATCTACCCACGGAGATGTAAAGAGACCGAGCTCAGTACCGTGAAAAACGTCTCTTTAATATTTTATAAACACCTTCTATCTTTTTAATCCGTCTCCCAAAAATCACAAAGGGAATAAATATTTCACTCCCGAGACAGATTCACCCTGAGAGTTTCAGACGGCTGACGACTTCCGTGCTGCAGCATCATCGTCCTCAAAGCTCTTTTACCAGGTAATCAGTGGCGATGACTGACACGCAGGACATATTAACGCTCTGGCGAACACAAAGAGCACAATATGCGAGTTTGTTTTTCCAAGTTTGTTAAGTGATGAAATCAGCTTTGTTTGGTCATTCCAGTCGTTTTTGTTTCACTAATGAGTCCCACGCCGGTTTGATATGCTGACAGAATTGACCATGACAAACTTCTGATCGTGTTTTCCAATGAAAGAATCAAAGCGTTTGAAGGCTTAACTCTGAACCAGAAACATCACATTATTTTACTCCCATCCCGTCTCGCTGGGACACATGACAAGATGAAGACGAAACACCGATGACTAGTATAACAACAGTTATTATTTATTTAACAGTAATGATTCATGTAATGGGGCGGCACGGTGGCGCAGTGGCTAGCGCGGTCACCTCACAACAAGAAGGTTCTGGGTTCGAGCCCCGGGGTAGTCCAACCTTGGGGGTCGTCCCAGGTCGTCCTCTGTGTGGAGTTTGCATGTTCTCCCTGTGTCTGCGTGGGTTTCCTCTGGGTGCTCCGGTTTCATGTCCAAAGACATGTAGGTCAGGTGACTCAGCCGTACTACATTGTCTCTAGGTATGAATGTGTGTGCGTGTGTGTGTGTGTGTGTGTGTGTGTGTATGTGTGTCGGCCCTGGGATGGACTGGTGGCCTGTCCATGGTGTCTCCCCGCCTGCCGCCTAATGACTGCTGGGATAGGCTCCAGCATCCCTGAGAGCAGGATAAGCGGTTGGGATAATGGATAGATGGATAAATAGTCCATTACAGTAGTCTAGGCTACTTGTTATAAATGCATGGATTAACTCCTCACGGTCTGATTTTGCTAGAAAGCCCCTTAGATTTGAAATGTTTTTAAGATGGTATAAGGCCGATCTTGTGCGATGATCGATGTGGCTCTTAAAATCTAGATCACTGTCTATGATTACACCGAGGTTTCTAGCTTCGCTTTTGCACTCCAGAGACAGCGAGCTGAGATGAGCTGCAGTTCTCTGTCTCTGAGTCTGCATCAAAAATAAATATATCTGTCTTGTCTTTGTTCAGTTGTAAAAAGTTCCCCGACATCCATCCATTATATGACCCGCTTAGCCTGCTCTCAGGGTCGCGGGGATGCTGGAGCCTATTCCAGCAATCATTGGGTGGCAGGCAGGGAGACACCCTGGACAGGCCACCAGGCCATCACAGGGCTGACACACACACACATACACACCTACATGTCTTTGGACTGTGAGGGAAACCGGAGCACCCGGCGGAAACCCACGCAGACACAGGGAGAACATGCAAACTCCTCACAAACGATGACCTGGGATGACCC
Source organism: Lampris incognitus (assembly GCF_029633865.1). Lineage (NCBI taxonomy): Eukaryota > Metazoa > Chordata > Actinopteri > Lampriformes > Lampridae > Lampris > Lampris incognitus. The sequence continues at coordinate 4,644,415 of NC_079216.1, read as the reverse complement.
CCAAGGTCAGACTACCCCGGGGCTCGAACCCAGAACCTTCTTGCTGTGAGGCGACCGCGCTAACCACTGCACCACCGTGACACTTTTGTCCAACATCCATAGGTTAATATCGTCAATACACTGGGTTAGGGAATGTATGGGATCTAGGTCATCAGGAGAGGGATATGTACAGTTGTGAATCAGCAGGTCTCCAAAAGGTTTGGGTCTACTGCAACTTAAGAAACACAAACCAGGCTTGTGTATTGTTAGAGTTCAGTGTCCCAGTCACTAAAGATTTAGTCAGAACTATTTTCGTGGCCACAGTTGTGGATGACTTAGACACGGTATTACAGGGCCAACTACAGCAGCAGTCACTACAATGTCCAAGCTAGCTTGTAGTATGTAGTCAGTGTCTGGATTTCCCCTTGTTTAATTGTTAATCATTGGAAATCAAAGTTAAAGCTTGTTAGGAGCTTCAACACAATCTGTCAGAACACTGAAACTGTAATGGAAAAGAGGAATTGCTTTCAGGATTTTAAGGTTCAGCTAAGGTTAGCCGTATAATGGGAGGATTGGGGCCCACTGAACAGGCTCATTCCCGTGGCCGGAGAAGTTTGTCAAATATCCCGACCAATCCTTCAGTATGTTAACATGTCCACTGATATCCCAGTTATGATCAGGTTTTTGGAGTTTCTCCTTTGTTTGTTTGTTTGTTTGTGAGTGTAAACATTATATTGTGGGAGTGCAGGAATGAGGAGACGGAGAGGTCGAGTCAATTCCGTTTACTCGCCACACAAAACAACACCGATACAGCGCAATCTCTCGTGGCAACCGGCCCAAGGCTTTATGGGGCCCTAAGCAGAATTTGATTTGGACCCCCCACCCACCCCACCCCCCGTTAAACCCACCTCCCACCACCGACAATATTATGTCCATGCTTGATTGTTACCATACCATTGTCATGACGTACCACTGTGCTGGAAAGTCTTAAAATAAACCATACTGTCGCGATGTACTTGCTTACGGTTATAATGCGCACGAACTGACCCCAGCTCTGACATAGGCAGCGGAAATTATTAAAGCGTTAATTTGTCAGTCTGTTAACAACATAATATCAAAATATTTAGTTTTTGTTTTTTGGTGATTACTACTGATATAATATATCACACACACAAAAATATATATATATCTTTATCAACCTGTCGTGTTTGACATTTCAAGCGCAGGGGGCCCTAAGCGACTGCTTGGTTTGCCTATGCCTTGGGCTGGCTCAGCTTTGGAGCAATAAGGAAAAACAATTTTGCGTTTGGGAGAAAGCATCGAAAGGCCGACCAGGCAGCAAACAATCTAAATAGCTTCATTCTTAATTGTGATTAAGATAACGTTAGCAAGCGAACATTAGGCGCTGGATCGGCTGGGAGAGCAGGGCAGGCTAAGCTAACTGCTAGCCCATGCAGACCGGCAGTTCCAATAACACCGAGGGCGGTCTGGCGGCAGCCTCACCTGGCGTTGTTTTTGATGTCGTGAGGAGGTGTGCGAGGAGGTGTGTCGAGGGTGTCTGGCTGGGAGAGCTGGCGCTGGATTGACTGGGAGAGCTTGGTCTCCTTCGTCCGGTGGGCCCGGGGACCACGGCCCCTGCCTGGAGTTGCACCCGAGGAGGAAACACCAAGGCCAGTGTGACAGGACGCTGAAGCGGGGCAGGCTAAGCTAACTGCTAGCCCATGCAGACCGGCGGTTCCGACAGTCATCCTGGCTGGCTTTCGTTCCCTTGCACAGTGATTTTTTGTTTAGTTTGGATATATGTGCTCTTGTAGTTTTTGGATGTGTTTTTGTCTTTGTGCTGCGCTGCTGTGGGCTGGGGTAAACGGCATTTCCTTTCATCTCATGTACGCAAGTGCATGAAGTGAAACGTCAAAATGTTCCTGATTGCTGATTATCTCAGTCGGTGGGCGTTGGCAGTGACAGAGACGGGTATAAAGAAGGTGAAGAAGTGACAGAGGCTTGCGGGTTTGTCAGAAAAGCGAGAAGCAAAATAGAATGATCGCTGATCATTAAAGCGGTTGGACAGTTTATGTGTACAGGGATACGAATAACCAGGTTACTCTGTGGTCCATGTAAACATCATATCCTGAACATGATCCAAGCTGGGATCAGACTCACGACGGCGTACTGCTGTGTATGTAAACATACTCTCTGAGAGCGGTGAAGCCCGGCAGTGGGCTGATTCTCTAGCTGCGGTGGCAGATCTGGCAGAGCTCCAGGCAGAACTGGAGACACTCGGTGGGCTCGCAGCAGCACTCCAACAGGTCACAGGAGCAGCGGAGCTCCTCCAGCGGAGCGTCCCGCAGGGCGGCGCAGCAGCGCGCACAACCACGGCAGCAGGCGGCGCAGAGGGTGTGGAGGCCGAAGAAACAAACCCCCAGCAGTCCCTGGAGGAACGCCGAGCACCGGCACCACAGGCAGGCCAGCAGCAGGTGAAGGCAGGAGCCAGCGGGGACGTCTAAAAGACAGAAAACACAGAAGGAAAAACAGATACGTAAACCATCACAGAGCTAGTGTCTGCAGGGATCAGAGGGGTTAATACTTTTAAAGACGTATTTAAGACCAGATGTGAAGTAATATTTTTTTTTTATTTTCCTGGTTGCTGCACTAGCACCTCCTTTGGTCGGTCGGGCTGCCTGTTCGGGGGGGGGGAGGGGGAACTGGGGGGGAATAGCGTTATCCTCCCAAGCGCTACGTGCCCCTGGCAAAACTCCTCACTGTCGGGTGAAAGGAAGCGGCTGGCGACTCCACATGTATCGGAGGAGACGTGGTAGTCTGCAGCCCTCCCCGGATTGGCAGAGGGGGTGGAGCAGCGACCGGGACCGCTCGGAAGAGTGGGGCAATTGACCGGATACGATCGGGGAGGAAAAGGGGTCTCCACCCAGTTGGATGTGCCCGGAAAACCTCCAAAGGAAGGCGCCCAGGAGGCATCCTGTTCAGATACCCGAACCAGCTCAGCTGGCTCCTTTCGACGTGAAGGAGCAGAGGCTCTACTCCGAGCTCCCTCCGGATGTCCCAGCTCCTCCCCCTATCTATAAGGCTGAGCCCAGACACCCTACGGAGGAAACTCATTTCAGCTGCTTTATCCACCATCTCACCCTTTCGGTCACTACCCAAAGCTCATGACCATAGGGGAGGGTTGGAACCAAGACTGACTGGTAAACTGAGAGTGGTGGCCGGGCCTTGGCCCATGGGGCACGGTGGGCCCAGCCTGAAAAAGCAACATGTAGCCACCACCCGGTGGACCCACCACATGCGGGGATGAGCATCGGGGTGTAGGGTGTAATGCAGGCCGGGCGGCAGGCAAAGGCAGGGACTGGGCCATCGCAGATTGGTCCTCGGGACGTGGAATATCACCTCTCTGGCAGGGAAGGAGCCTGAGCTGGTGCGGGAGGTGGAGCGGTACCAACTAGGTATAGTTGGGCTTACCTCCACACACAGCATGGGCTCTGGTGCCAAATTCCTGGAGAGGGGCTGGACTCGTTATATAAGACAGCGATGTTGTAAGTAAGACGGTAAATTCCAGTGTGAGCTCAGCGACTTCCACGGCCCAGCATCCTGGAGAAACAAGAAACACTGCCGCGGTTCAAAACGGCTGTCAGACCCACTCTGCAGCAGGGATTCACGGCACTATTAACCCTTAATTAGTCTCATTCATGTTTATTTGCTGTGCCGTTGTGGAGTTAAAAAGAGAGACGGCGATGAAGTGTGATTGTGTTTGTTTAATCACAGGTCGCAGTTTGTTCCTCTGGGAGAGGAGAACCAGGCGCTGATCAACAAACCACAAAGAATAAGCTGTCACGCCGTAATTACTCCCCGACCCAAATTGGGTGCACGTTAAATTGCATGCATTAACCCGGCTGATTGTAATCGTGCATTTCCTGCAGTCCTCGCGCGTGTATCATTACTGGGCTACTTCTTCTTTTCTTCATCCTCCTCCTCGGGGGGAGTGGCGCTCATGCAAATCAGTCCGTTTCATCCTGTTTACCGAAGGAAGGCAGTGGGGGAAAAAAACATGGCAGAATTCTCTGGGGAGCAGGGTTCAACGTTTCCCTGCTTAGCTGCTCAAATTAAAACACCCTCACCGTGTGTGTGTGTGTGTGTGTGTGTGTGTGTGTGTGTGTGTGTGTGTGTGTGTGTGGAGATGAAGGCGAGAGTACTTATGGAGATAATGGTAAATAAAATGCGGCGTACCACATGCCTTGGTAGCTCTTAGAGAAAGCACGTGAATCTGACTGACTGCTCTGGAATGCACTTATATATTATATTTTATACATAATACATACATTGTATACATAATTGGTAATAACAATGTTTACCTAATTAGAATAAGGCCTGAAATGGACTGGATGTATTACCTGATATACCATTAAATATGGAATGGTACTTATACACTTAGATATAGGGTGATATGGTACAGTGCAGTATAATGTAGTATTGTATGAAATGGTATGGTATATGATATGGTATAGTATAGAAACAGAAATAGTTGTATAGATATATTTTCCCCCCTTTTTCTCCCCCGTCCAATTACCCCACTCTTCCGAGCCGTCCCAGTCGCTGCTCCGCCCCCTCTGCCGATCCGGGGAGGGCTGCAGACTACCGCATGTCTCCTCCGACACATGTGGAGTCACCAGCCGCTTCTTTTCACCTGACAGTGAGGAGTTTCACCAGGGGGACGTAGCACGTGGGAGGATCATGCTATTCCCCCCAGTTCCCCCCCCCGAACAGGCGCCCCGACTGACCAGAGGAGGCGCTAGTGCAGCGACCAGGACACATACCCACATCCGGCTTCCCACCTGCAGACACGGACAGTTGTGTCTGTAGGGACGGCCAAGCCGGAGGTAACACGGGGATTTGAACCGGCGATCCCCATGTTGGTAGGCAACGGAGTAGACCGCTATGTTACCCGGATGCCTGTAGCTGTATAAATATCAATATAGTATGTTGTAGATACTATTTTATGTACTTTTGTAAAATCTTGGATAGTCGTGAGGTCTGTTTATCTATCTGTCTATCTATCTATCTATCTATCGATCTATGTTAAATGAGTTGGGCCCACCGTGGGGTGGAGCAGCCGGCTGGTGGGGGATGGTCCTGGTTGGAGGTCTGGAGTCTGGTAGGCGTCTCGGGGCCAGGGAGAGAGACGGGTGTCTGTCGTCTGGGGCTTTAGGAGGGGCGGGGCCTCCACAGACAGGGCAGGGCTGGCGGAGGTCACCCTGAGTAGCCTCGGTGACCTCCGACCTCTCTGCTGAACCCTCCGGCTGAGGCTGGGTAGCTGAAGATACAGACATTACAGTCACACTGGAGGCTGAAGATACAGACATTACAGTCACACTGGAGGCTGAAGATACAGACATTACAGTCACACTGGAGGCTGAAGATACAGACATTACAGTCACACTGGAGGCTGAAGATACAGACATTACAGTCACACTGGAGGCTGAAGATACAGATATTACAGTCACACTGGAGGCTGAAGATACAGACATTACAGTCAGACTGGAGGCAGTTCTAAGGTTCTGCTTGGTAGAAACAGAAACTGAGAAGTAATTCTGAAGCTAAAAGGAGCAACGCTGAGTGTTTCTGGTTTCCCGAAGCATCATGGGGCCATAGTGAACATCCGCAGGAGGTGCGGACTGAAACCAAGTAAACAAGTTGGACCCCAGGGGGCGGGATTAGATCATATCCCATCAAAATACTTAGTTTTTTCTGATTGGTCCTATGTGTTTGGTCCTGTGTGGTGGAGATAGGAGGTCCGGTGCTTGGTCCTGTGTGGTGGAGACAGGAGGTCCGGTGCTTGGTGCTGTGTGGTGGAGACAGGAGGTCTGGTGCTTGGTCCTGTGTGTTGGAGACAGGAGGTCCGGTGCTTGGTCCTGTTGTGGAGACAGGAGGTCTGGTGCTTGGTTCTGTGTGGTGGAGACAGGAGGTCCGGTGCTTGGTGCTATGTGGTGGAAACAGGAGGTTGGCACTGGAGGAGTGAAGGCTGTGGGAAGGAGTATGGTAGTGGAGCAGGTCGGTGAGGTAGGAGGGGGCCTGGCTATGGAGGGCTTTGTGAGTGAGGAGGACTTTGAATTGGATTCATTGTGGGACAGGAAGCCAGTGGAGGTTCTGGAGGACAGGGGTGATGTGTCCATGGGAGTGGGAGTAGGTGAGCAGGTGGGCAGCAGAGTTCTAGATGTACTGGAGTTTGTTCAGGACTTTGGATGATGAGCCGTAAAGAATGCTGTTAATGTTACCTGCGGCTTGGTCGGGCGTCCCTACAGACACAGTTGGCTGTGTCTGCGGGTGGGAAGCCGGATGTGGGTAAGTGTCCTGGTCGCTGCACTAGCGCCTCCTCTGGTCGGTCGGGACGCCTATTCGGGGAGGATGGGGAACTGGGGGGAATAGCGTGATCCTCCCACGTGCTATGTCCCCCTGGCGAAACTCCTCACTGTCAGGTGAAAAGAAGTGGCTGGCGACTCCACATGTATTGGAGGAGGCATGTGGTAGTCTGCAGCCCTCTCCGGATCGGCAGAGGGGGTGGAGCAGTGACTGGGACGGCTCGGAAGAGTGGAGTAATTGGACGGATACAATTGGGGAGAAAAAAAAGGGGGGGATGCTGTTGCAGCAGTCAATTTTGGATGTGATGAAGGCATGGATCTAAGCTTCAGCAGCAGAGAAGGAGACTGAGGGGTGGAGACAAACTATGTTTTTTATGTGGAAAAAGGCAGTTCTGGTGATTTGATTGGCATGGTGTTCGAACGCGAGGTTTCTGATTCCGAGGTTGCAGATGCGTGGGGAGGGGGACAGAGTGGGGCTATTAATGGTAAGGCAGAAGTTGTGAGTGGTTTTGATAAGTGATTTGGGGAGCGATATTGATCTTGTCAGATTTATCACAATTTATTTTGAGGGAGTTGGTTTGCATCCTTAATTTGATTTCAGTGGGGCAGTTGGTGACAGTGGACTGAGTTGCAGTGGTGATGAATTTAACAGAGATGTAGAGCTGGATGCCATCGGTGTAACAGTGGAAGTGGAGACCATGACAATATATGATGTTACCAAGCAGGAGCATGTAAAGGATGAACAGGAGAGGACCAAGCAACGAACCCTGGGGGATGCCTTGGGGCAGAGGAGTGGTGAAGGAGGTGCAGTTGTTGATGCTGATGAACTGTTGTCTGTTTGTGAGATATGACGTTAGCCAGCAGAGGGCAGTACCGGTGATGTTGAGGGAAGAGTCAAGGCGGGAGAGAAGAATGGTGTAGTTGATGGTGTCAAAAGCTTAAGTGAGGTTGAGGAGGATGAGAATGCTAATGTGGCCAGAGTCTGAGGGGAGGAGGAGGTCATTGGTGACTTTAAAGGGGGCTGTTTCTGTGCTGTGCTATGAGTGGAAACCAACTGAAATGGTTCGAACTGGTTGTCGGGGATGAAGTGAGCTTTGAGTTGGGAGGCAACAACACGTTCCAGTATTTTTGACAGAAAGGGGAGATTGGAGATGGGTTAGAAAATGTCTCATGATATCAGGGTTGAGTCCAGGTTTTTTGAGGATGGGGGTGACAGCAGCCAGTGTATGGGGGACTGAACCAGAGCTGAGGGGGGAGTTAATGATCCCTGTGATGAGTGAGGAGACAGTTGGGAGACAGTCCTTAACAAGATTGGATAGGATGGGATCAAGAAAACAAGTGGAACCTCTAATTCATACCATAAGGTTGGACAGCTCCATTTTGGACACGGGGGAGAACTTTGACTGGCGATAAAGGGGAGGAGATGGTTGGGGAGGTGGAGAGGGTGAGGGAGGGGGTCAGGTTGCTGTAGATGGTGTCTGTTTTAGTTTGGAAAAATGAAAGGAAAGAGTTGCCCTTATTAACTGTTGAGGGGATTGGAGGTTTTGCCACGGGGTTTGGAGAGAAGGTGATCTGACATGTTGACTTGTGGCCTGCTGAGGCCAGACGTATCCACTTTGAATTCACAGGAACCACAAATAAGTTGTATATGTATGTTGTTTGGCCTGTGAGGCTGGTTTGTCAGTCGTCTTTAGCAGATGGGGGCAAAAATACCTTATTTCATATGAGAGAGATCTGCCCCCCCCCCAAAATCAAACCTCAGGACAATGTTCATGCTCTAAGTAACATCCATAGAAACTGAATGAGAGTAGAACGGACACTGAACTGTTTGACGAGGTCATTCGAGTAGTTAAAAAAAAGGCGATTGTTGTTAGATGTCATGGTGACAACACACGTCAGTTATGCCATAAATGTTCCTACTACACCACTGCTCATTTGGTCGTTACTGCAAAACTTCACCTCATTGAGTCCGTGACTTAAAAACCAAAACAAAACAAAAGGGACCGCGAATTAATGCAAGTCGTTTTATACAAGTTAGCCCGCTATAACCCAGATAGCATCCGGATGTGGGCCACTTCAGGCAGTGATGCAGCACTGATGGTCTTCTGGCCCTGACAAAATGGATGTGAGCCTGAAGTGGCCCACATGTATAATAGCAAATATGGCCCAAATATGCCAAATCAAATGTGGGCCTTTTTTGGCAAAGATGCGGTGCTCTGGGCAACATGTGATCTGGATGTGACCCTGAAGTGGCCCGTGTGGTAAATGGTGAATATGGCCCAAATATCACAAAACAAATATGGCCCACCTTTGGCAAATATGTGGCATTGCTATGGCTTGGTTCTGACCCAGATCTGGCAAACAGCAACGGACCGCCCAAGTGCCATCATTCCACGTGGTGTGTGGGCTGGATGAAGTGTCGGGTGTGGGACGGTCCGAGCAACAGCAACTTTGCTATCTGGGAAGGGTCGGAGTTCCCTCCAATGGCAGCGGTTCAAATAAAAATGGCGGCCGCTGCGACCATGCTGCTGTGTTCATCTGAATGGGAATGTTGTTCTACTCACTTCCAGTTTCTGTGGCGCCACCAGACTTCCCTGAACTGCTTGGTGGACGCCCAGCGGCTTCTTTACTTACTGATATTGAGGTCAGCTAGGATGGCATGTTCTTGCGTCGCATGATCAGGGGTCAAAGGTCGTCCCTGGGCTGGTTTTAAGAGAAGACGTCATGTTAATGTAAAAAAAACTCCACAACAACAACCTGCTGTTGAAATCATATTGATACACACAGAGCGGTACAGCTAAACCAGCAACACAATTTATAGTCATTCTGAAATCATTCAAAAGAAATCAATAAACCAGTACACACAATCGACCCTAACAGAGCTCCTTCTCAGATTTAATGTTGGTGTTAGCCGTCATGTCGACTTTTAGCTTTGTTGGTCTCTTTATTTTTTGTTTTTGTTTTGCTGTTAACACTTTTTGAAACATAAGGAGATGATAACCTGGTTAACAGGCGCACAGAGGGAATGCTAATGTGACCGGTCATTTTCTTGCCCGGTGCGGGATTCGATACGGAAGTGGGATGCGCGCGGACGCGCTCCCCGAAGGAGGGGGGTAGCGTAACGCGCATGGATAAGTAGACACGTTAGCCCCTGGCTACCGGGTGGGACCCTTTAGTGGAGTGGTTAGCGTAGGTTCGCGTCCCGGCTGCGGCGGTTCCCGCGGTTGCCCCCCCAGGTTTCGCTACAATATGTTACGTTACACTTGCAGGGGGTGCAACGATTAGTCGACCAAAATCGATAACAAAATTTGCTGCCAACGAATGTAATTATCGACAAGTCGTCGGTTACGTCATCGCGCATGTATTTCACGCTGTGCGACAGAACTAAACACGGAAGTAGCTAAGGAGTGAGGCGTCTCACTTCCTTCCCTAACGCTCCGAGAGGCGCACATGCGCAAAAGCGACCAGGAACGGAAGCGGAAGTGACAGGACAGGTAAGCAAAATGGCAGCGGCGGAGGATGCAACGCCGTCGCGTCCTAAAACGTGTGAAGTCCGGGAGCGTCTCGCCCTCAGCTTGCCAAAGAGAAGGAGGACCTGCTGCCGGATGTGGAAGAGGGACCCTGCTGGTCACGGGAGCGCCTCAGTACATCTGGACGTCTCGGTAAGCTAGTTAGCTTGTTAGCTCGCCAGCTGTGTACAGACGGGGTTGTCTCGGCGTTTAACATGGACATAAAGCCAGTCCGGCTCCGTCTATACCTGCGTGCCGGACTGTAAGAGTTTAAAAGAGGAGTGTTCCCCTTCTGACCGACAGGTGTCGTTTTAATCACAGTCGTGCAGCCCGACCCCGAGGAAGAGGGACGGTACCGTGGATGGCACGCGGCTGCCCTCACCGAGTCAGGACCACCACACGTGACGGTGAATGACACGAGACCGCTCTCCATGGTGATGCTGGAGGTTTCAACACATGATTCGCCAGTTCAACCCCGAGTACACCCGGAACCCCCTTCCCCCACCTGGTGGAGAAGACACGCGTATGAGACGCCCCTTCTGAAGGTAAGCCTTGAATAAACACACACACAATAGCAGCTATATATTTGATATAACTACTACTACTACTACTACTTTCGGCTGCTCCCGTTAGGGGGCGCCACAGTGGATCATTCGTCTCCATCTCTTCCTGTCCTCTGCATCTTCCTCTGTCACACCAGCCACCTGCATGTCCTGTCTCACCACATCCATAAACCTCCTCTTTGGCCTTCCTCTTCTCCTCTTCCCTGGCAGCTCCATATTCAGCATCCTTCTCCCAATATACCCAGCCTCTCTCCTTCACACATGTCCAAACCATCTCCATCTTGTCTCTCTTGCTTTGTCTCCAAACCGTCCAACCTGAGCGGTCCCTCTAATATACTCGTTCCTCATCCTGTCGTTCTTCATCACTCCCAATGAAAATCTTATCATCTTCATCTCTGCCACCTCCAGCTGCACCTCCTGTCTTTTCATCAGTGCCACTGTCTCCAAACCATATAACATAGCTGGTCTCACTACCATCTTGTAAACCTTCCCTTTAACTCTTGCTAAGCTGATAGCTAAATAAGAGCTACGTATTGTTTTGTGCAATTCATTATCTGACTGGTCGATTAATCCTTTCAATAATCAATGACTAGTCGACTATCAAAATAGTTGCAGCACTATTATACTACATTACGTTACACTACATTATGTTATGGTACGTTACATTACATTATGTTATGTTACATTACACTACATTATGTTATGGTACATTACATTATGTTGCATTACAATACATTATGTTATGGTACGTTACATTATGTTATGTTACATTACATTATGTTATGGTACATTACATTATGTTACGTTACATTACATTATGTTATGGTACATTACACTACATTATGTTATGGTACATTACATTATGTTACGTTACATTACATTATGTTATGGTACATTACATTATGTTGCATTACAATACATTATGTTATGGTACGTTACATTATGTTATGTTACATTACATTATGTTATGGTACATTACATTATGTTACGTTACATTACATTATGTTATGGTACATTACACTACATTATGTTATGGTACATTACACTACATTATGTTATGTTGCATTACACTACATTATGTTATGGTACATTACACTACATTATGTTATGGTACATTACACTACATTATGTTATGGTACGTTACATTACATTATGTTGCATTACAATACATGATGTTATGGTACGTTACATTACATTATGTTATGTTATGTTACGTTACACTACATTATGTTATGGTACGTTACATTACATTATGTTACATTACATTATGTTGCATTACAATACATGATGTTATGGTACGTTACATTATGTTATGTTACACTACATTATGTTATGGTACGTTACATTATGTTACGTTACTTTACATTAGGTACATTTGGTATTGTGATTGTTGGTTGACTGCTTTTTTTGCACTGTGTACAGAAAGACAGCTATCATCTCATAATTCCTGACTCGGCTAGGAAATAAATACTTAGATTGTTCTCCAGATGTTTTAGTGTTTTGCTTCTTAAACGTCACGCTGCTGTCCTCGTGTCTTTATCTCGAGCTTTCACCCGAGACAGAGTCCGAGTACGTGCTGTAGAACCTCCTTTAAACCCGGAAGGGCTTGATTTAGATCAGCGTCACTTGCCTTGAGTTGTGTGTTTGTCTTCTTCCGCCGTCTCGTCTGCTGGTCCCATCTCTCCTCCACATCACCCACACGCTCACTTCATCCAGCGCTGCATCGATGTGCTTCAGCCGGCCAGCCTGGTCCTGACGGCTACACCACCACCTGATACACCCCTCCTAGCTGTGTGTGAGTGTGTGTGTGTGTGTGTGTGTTGTGAGGTGAAGCTCCTTCATTTTGACTTTTAGTTCTGGTTTGGATGACTCAAGAGTCCGGACTGGATCTCCAGGCTGATCTGAGGACAGTTTGTGCAGCGAAGGTCCTGCTGTGTGACTTCAGATCCCCACCTCTCTTCTGCTTTTAGTCCGCTAACACAATGGAGACACATACCCCATGAGTGTGTTAGCTGAATGCCCCCCCCCCCACAGACACACACACACACACAGACTCCGCTAGTGAAAGCTAGCCAGGCTGATGCAGACATTTGTTCATTACTCAGATGATTGTGTGCACAGCTTCCTTTTAAAGTTACACTACAAGTGTGTTTCATTGCGTCTCTTTCATGCCTGCTCTCGGGTCTGCATTAGCATCCAGAGACCTGGCGGTCCCCCCATCATCATCATCATCGTCATCATCGTCATTAGAGTCGTCCCAAAACGCCTCCGTGAGAACGGGGGGATTATCATTTCTCTCCCCCGGGGGTGTTTGCTGTTGTGTCACAGCGCTGTGTGTGTTACTGAAGCAACACAACATCAAAACGAGCCGGGCCGGGCCCGTCTCTGATACGGACGCTTGTTAGCGACAGATACCTTTCCCGCCTCCACGCGCAGCATCCATCTTTAACCTGCGCCTTTCCGGCATGTCAGCAGCCCCCTCCCAGCATCCGGTCCTGCTGAGACCCGCCAGGCTGCTTTCCCCTTTCAGCAGAACCTCGTCCCCGCCCGGGCGTCGTTCTCCCAACACACCCTGAGGCGGTGTCCGTTACAGCCGCGCCGGCCGGTGTGTCGGTGGCCGGTGTCAGTGTGTGTCTGTACTGGTCACGTGTGTTAGAGCGAAATGTCATTTCTGTGCAAAACCTCCCGAGCAGAAGAAGACGCCACACGCCCTCCCTCCCTCCCTCCCTCCCTCCCTCTCTCCCTCCCTCCCAGCGTGCCCTCCCTCCCTCCCTCCCTCTCTCCCAGGACGTGCCCTCCCTCCCTCCCTCCCTCCCAGGACGCGCCCTCCCTCCCTCCCTCCCTCCCTCCCAGGACGTGCCCTCCCTCCCTCCCTCCCTCCCTCCCAGGACGTGCCCTCCCTCCCTCCCTCCCTCCCAGGACGTGCCCTCCCTCCCTCCCTCCCTCCCAGGACGTGCCCTCCCTCCCTCCCTCCCTCCCTCTCTCCCAGGACGTGCCCTGGTTAACACTGCAACGACCGAGGCGGGGTCAATTTGGCGGTTTTGGATTTTCAAAGTTTCATAACTTTGTGGAAAGAAAAAGATACAGACCCGCCGCCCCCCCCCCCCCCCGAATGCTCCTAAAATTGCATATATTTGCATTATAATGAGTTTTAGATCAGTTGCACAAATAAAACGTACGATAAAATCTACCCAAAACGACCATGAGCGGTCAAAATGACCGCACATATTTTCCGCGTCCGTGCGTTGGTGGCGTCATTTCCCTTCCTGAAGTTGGTCGCTCTGTCCTACAAACCCACTAGCGTCCTCCAGTGGAGAGAAATAGTCTACACTTGATGTGGGATTATGTCCAACATGTCTGGTTACAGACACACCATGACTCCCACCGAGGCGCTGCAGGATTTACAGGCGTTGGACAGCCGCCATTTGAAACTGAATATGTGTGTTCTTGTGGTTCTTGTAGTTTTTGGATATGTGTTGCACTGCTGTGGGCTGGGGGACAAAGTGTTCCTGATACGATGACATGTTTACTATGTAGCAGGTGTACTATTACCTCACACAGTACTACTATGATGTGATTACGATGTAGCAGATATACTATTACCTCATAAAGTCCTACTATGACGTGATTACTATGTAGCAGGTGTACTATTACCTCACACAGTACTACTATGATGTGATTATGATGTAGCAGATATACTATTACCTCATAAAGTCCTACTATGACGTGATTACTATGTAGCAGGTGTACTATTACCTCACACAGTACTACTATGACGTGATTACTATGTTTCTGTGTGGCACGTGCTTAATGAGTGGGTAATACTTGAGTGTATCTGCTAATTGTCTCGCATGTAATTCAGTTTGGATAAAAGCTTCTGATCAATGAGTACATGATGAGTACATGATAAACGAGTACATGATAAATGAGCACATGATAAATGAGTACATGATGAGTACATGATAAATGAGTGCATGAGTACATGATAAATGAGTACATGATAAATGAGCACATTATAAATGAGTACATGATGATTACATGATAAATGAGTACATGAGTACATGATAAATGAGTACATGAGTACATGATAAATGAGTACATGATGAGTACATGATAAATGAGTGAATGATGAGTACATGATAAATGAGCACATGATAAATGAGTATATGATGAGTACATGATAAATGAGTGCATGAGTACATGATAAATGAGCACATGATAAATGAGTACATGATAAATGAGCACATGATAAATGAGTACATGATGAGTACATGATAAATGAGTGCATGAATACATGATAAATGAGCACATGATAAATGAGTACATGATAAATGAGCACATTATAAATGAGTACATGATGATTACATGATAAATGAGTACATGAGTACATGATAAATGAGTACATGATGAGTACATGATAAATGAGTGAATGATGAGTACATGATAAATGAGTACATGAGCACATGATAAATGAATGAATGAGTACATAAGAGTACATGAGTACATGATAAATGAGTGAATGATGAGTACATGATAAATGAGTGAATGACGAGTACATGATAAATGAGTACATGATGAGCACATGATAAATGAGTGAATGATGAGCACATGATAAATGAGTACATGATAAATGAGTGAATGATGAGCACATGATAAATGAGTACATGATGAGTACATGATAAATGAGCACATGATAAATGAGTGAATGGTGAGCACATGATGAGTACATGATACATGAGTACATGATAAATGGTAAAAGCCCCCAACATTACAGCAGCAGCCCAGTACTCAGCTCCATCGCTAAATGGGAACTCGGGGAATAGGAAACAGTGAGACGCGCTGGGTCGGGGACGGGCTGTGATGTGATGAAGGGTGCAGCGTGGTGCGACGCAGCGTCTTCATCATCACCGTTCACCTTGATGAGGAGATGAAGAGGCGCCGAGTCTTCATGTCTCACGTGTTGACTAAGCGCTGTCAAAGCGCCGCGTGTTAAAAAGCGTGTTGACTCTCCGGCTGCCTGCAAAGGACCGGATGGCGCTTCAAAGCCCCGCGTGCAGGTTTGCGCGCGCTTGCTTGCGCGTGGCGTTGAAGTCGCGCGAGTGCCTCTGGCAGCTGCGCGAGCGGGTAAACAGAGCGTCGCGCGCCGGCGTCTAATGGGCTGACGGCGAATCAAAGCGGAACTCGAGCTGCGGCGTCTTCATCAGCCCAGACAATTACTGACGTTAGCCGCCACGCGCGCGGAGATGAAACCCGGCACGAGGCGCTGTTGTGTGTTTGGTGATGAAGAGCGACCCGCGTTCCCTGACGCGGATCAGCGGATGGGCCACACGAGCCTGTCTGTCTTAGAGCCCGTCTGTCTTAGAGCCCGTCTGTCTTAGAGCCTGTCTGTCTTAGCGCCTGTCTGTCTTAGAGCCTGTCTGTCTTAGAGCCTGTCTGTCTTAGCGCCTGTCTGTCTTAGAGCCTCTCTGTCATAGAGCCCGTCTGTCTTAGAGCCCGTCTGTCTTAGCGCCTGTCTGTCATAGAGCCTGTCTGTCTTAGAGCCTGTCTGTCTTAGAGCCTGTCTGTCTTAGAGCCTCTCTGTCATAGAGCCCGTCTGTCTTAGAGCCCGTCTGTCTTAGAGCCCGTCTGTCTTAGCGCCCGTCTGTCTTAGAGCCCGTCTGTCTTAGAGCCCGTCTGTCTTAGCGCCCGTCTGTCTTAGCGCCCGTCTGTCTTAGCGCCCGTCTGTCTTAGAGCCTCTCTGTCATAGAGCCCGTCTGTCTTAGAGCCCGTCTGTCTTAGAGCCCGTCTGTCTTAGAGCCTCTCTGTCATAGAGCCTGTCTGTCTTAGCGCCTGTCTGTCTTAGAGCCTGTCTGTCTTAGAGCCTCTCTGTCATAGAGCCCGTCTGTCTTAGCGCCCGTCTGTCTTAGCGCCCGTCTGTCTTAGAGCCCGTCTGTCATAGAGCCCGTCTGTCTTAGAGCCCGTCTGTCTTAGAGCCCGTCTGTCTTAGCGCCCGTCTGTCTTAGAGCCTGTCTGTCTTAGAGCCCGTCTGTCTTAGAGCCCGTCTGTCTTAGAGCCCGTCTGTCTTAGAGCCTCTCTGTCATAGAGCCTGTCTGTCTTAGCGCCTGTCTGTCTTAGAGCCTGTCTGTCTTAGAGCCTCTCTGTCATAGAGCCCGTCTGTCTTAGAGCCCGTCTGTCTTAGAGCCCGTCTGTCTTAGAGCCCGTCTGTCTTAGAGCCTGTCTTTCTTAGCGCCTGTCTGTCTGTCTTAGCGCCTGTCTGTCTTAGAGCCTCTCTGTCATAGAGCCTCTCTGTCATAGAGCCCGTCTGTCTTAGAGCCCGTCTGTCTTAGAGCCTGTCTGTCTTAGCGCCTGTCTGTCTGTCTTAGCGCCTGTCTGTCTTAGCGCCTGTCTTTCTGTCTTAGCGCCCGTCTGTCTTAGAGCCCGTCTGTCTTAGAGCCTCGCTGTCATAGAGCCCGTCTGTCTTAGAGCCTCTCTGTCATAGAGCCCGTCTGTCATAGAGCCTCTCTGTCTTAGAGCCTCGCTGTCATAGAGCCCGTCTGTCTTAGAGCCCGTCTGTCTTAGCGCCCGTCTGTCTTAGAGCCCGTCTGTCTTAGAGCCCGTCTGTCTTAGAGCCCGTCTGTCTTAGCGCCCGTCTGTCTTAGAGCCCGTCTGTCTTAGCGCCCGTCTGTCTTAGAGCCCGTCTGTCTTAGCGCCCGTCTGTCTTAGAGCCCGTCTGTCTTAGCGCCTGTCTGTCTTAGAGCCTCTCTGTCATAGAGCCCGTCTGTCTTAGAGCCCGTCTGTCTTAGCGCCCGTCTGTCTTAGAGCCCGTCTGTCTTAGAGCCCGTCTGTCTTAGCGCCCGTCTGTCTTAGAGCCCGTCTGTCTTAGCGCCCGTCTGTCTTAGAGCCCGTCTGTCTTAGAGCCCGTCTGTCTTAGCGCCCGTCTGTCTTAGAGCCCGTCTGTCTTAGCGCCCGTTTGTCTTAGCGCCCGTCTGTCTTAGAGCCCGTCTGTCTTAGAGCCCGTCTGTCTTAGCGCCCGTCTGTCTTAGCGCCCGTCTGTCTTAGAGCCCGTCTGTCTTAGAGCCTGTCTGTCTTAGAGCCTCTCTGTCATAGAGCCCGTCTGTCTTAGAGCCCGTCTGTCTTAGAGCCCGTCTGTCTTAGCGCCCGTCTGTCTTAGCGCCCGTCTGTCTTAGAGCCTCTCTGTCATAGAGCCCGTCTGTCTTAGAGCCCGTCTGTCTTAGAGCCCGTCTGTCTTAGAGCCTCTCTGTCATAGAGCCTGTCTGTCTTAGCGCCTGTCTGTCTTAGAGCCTCTCTGTCATAGAGCCCGTCTGTCTTAGCGCCCGTCTGTCTTAGCGCCCGTCTGTCTTAGAGCCCGTCTGTCATAGAGCCCGTCTGTCTTAGAGCCCGTCTGTCTTAGAGCCCGTCTGTCTTAGCGCCCGTCTGTCTTAGAGCCCGTCTGTCTTAGAGCCCGTCTGTCTTAGAGCCTCTCTGTCATAGAGCCCGTCTGTCTTAGAGCCCGTCTGTCTTAGAGCCCGTCTGTCTTAGAGCCTCTCTGTCATAGAGCCTGTCTGTCTTAGCGCCTGTCTGTCTTAGAGCCTGTCTGTCTTAGAGCCTCTCTGTCATAGAGCCCGTCTGTCTTAGCGCCCGTCTGTCTTAGAGCCCGTCTGTCATAGAGCCTCTCTGTCATAGAGCCTGTCTGTCTTAGCGCCCGTCTGTCTTAGAGCCCGTCTG
Source organism: Lampris incognitus (assembly GCF_029633865.1). NCBI lineage: Eukaryota > Metazoa > Chordata > Actinopteri > Lampriformes > Lampridae > Lampris > Lampris incognitus. The sequence continues at coordinate 4,626,295 of NC_079216.1, read as the reverse complement.
TCTTAGAGCCTCTCTGTCATAGAGCCCGTCTGTCTTAGAGCCCGTCTGTCTTAGCGCCCGTCTGTCTTAGAGCCCGTCTGTCATAGAGCCTCTCTGTCATAGAGCCCGTCTGTCTTAGCGCCCGTCTCTCTTAGAGCCCGTCTGTCTTAGCGCCCGTCTGTCTTAGAGCCCGTCTGTCATAGAGCCCGTCTGTCTTAGAGCCCGTCTGTCTTAGCGCCCGTCTGTCTTAGCGCCCGTCTGTCTTAGAGCCCGTCTGTCTTAGCGCCCGTCTGTCTTAGCGCCCGTCTGTCTTAGAGCCCGTCTGTCTTAGAGCCCGTCTGTCTTAGCGCCCGTCTGTCTTACAGCCCGTCTGTCTTAGCGCCCGTCTGTCTTAGCGCCCGTCTGTCTTAGAGCCCGTCTGTCTTAGCGCCCGTCTGTCTTAGAGCCTCTCTGTCATAGAGCCCGTCTGTCTTAGAGCCCGTCTGTCTTAGCGCCCGTCTGTCTTAGAGCCCGTCTGTCTTAGAGCCTGTCTGTCTTAGCGCCCGTCTGTCTTAGAGCCCGTCTGTCTTAGAGCCCGTCTGTCATAGAGCCCGTCTGTCTTAGCGCCCGTCTGTCTTAGCGCCCGTCTGTCTTAGAGCCCGTCTGTCTTAGAGCCCGTCTGTCATAGAGCCCGTCTGTCTTAGCGCCCGTCTGTCTTAGCGCCCGTCTGTCTTAGAGCCCGTCTGTCTTAGAGCCCGTCTGTCTTAGAGCCTGTCTGTCTTAGAGCCCGTCTGTCTTAGAGCCCGTCTGTCTTAGAGCCCGTCTGTCTTAGAGCCCGTCTGTCTTAGCGCCCGTCTGTCTTAGAGCCCGTCTGTCTTAGCGCCCGTCTATCTTAGAGCCCGTCTGTCTTAGAGCCCGTCTGTCTTAGAGCCTCTCTGTCTTAGAGCCCGTCTGTCTTAGCGCCCGTCTGTCTTAGAGCCCGTCTGTCTTAGAGCCTCTCTGTCTTAGAGCCCGTCTGTCTTAGCGCCCGTCTGTCTTAGAGCCCGTCTGTCATAGAGCCCGTCTGTCTTAGCGCCCGTCTGTCTTAGAGCCCGTCTGTCTTAGCGCCCGTCTGTCTTAGAGCCCGTCTGTCTTAGAGCCCGTCTGTCTTAGCGCCCGTCTGTCTTAGAGCCCGTCTGTCTTAGTGCCCGTCTGTCTTAGTGCCCGTCTGTCTTAGAGCCCGTCTGTCTTAGCGCCCGTCTGTCTTAGAGCCCGTCTGTCTTAGAGCCCGTCTGTCTTAGCGCCCGTCTGTCTTAGCGCCCGTCTGTCTTAGCGCCCGTCTGTTTTAGAGCCCGTCTGTCTTAGAGCCCGTCTGTCTTAGAGCCCGTCTGTTTTAGAGCCCGTCTGTCTTAGAGCCCGTCTGTCTTAGAGCCCGTCTGTCTTAGAGCCCGTCTGTCTTAGCGCCCGTCTGTCTTAGAGCCCGTCTGTCATAGAGCCTCTCTGTCATAGAGCCCGTCTGTCTTAGCGCCCGTCTGTCTTAGAGCCCGTCTGTCTTAGCGCCCGTCTGTCTTAGAGCCCGTCTGTCATAGAGCCTCTCTGTCATAGAGCCCGTCTGTCTTAGCGCCCGTCTGTCTTAGCGCCCGTCTGTCTTAGAGCCTGTCTGTTTTAGAGCCCGTCTGTCTTAGAGCCCGTCTGTTTTAGAGCCCGTCTGTCTTAGAGCCTCTCTGTCTTAGAGCCCGTCTGTCTTAGCGCCCGTCTGTCTTAGAGCCTGTCTGTCTTAGAGCCTCTCTGTCTTAGAGCCTGTCTGTCTTAGAGCCCGTCTGTCTTAGCTCCTGTCTGTCTTACAGCCTGTCTGTCTTAGCGCCTGTCTGTCTTGTGTTGTACTGAGTGTACAGTGAATAAGTAGTTTCTGGCAGTATTTGCGTAGTACTGAGTGTACAGTGAATAAGTAGTTTCTGACAGTATTTGCGTTGTACTGAGTGTACGGTGAATAAGTAGTTTCTGGCAGTATTTGTGTTGTACTGAGTGTACGGTGAATAAGTAGTTTCTGGCAGTATTTGTGTTGTACTGAGTGTACGGTGAATAAGTAGTTTCTGGCAGTATTTGTGTTGTACTGAGTGTAAAGTGAATGAGTAGTTTCTGACAGTATTTGTGTAGTACTGAGTGTACAGCGAATAAGTAGCTTCTGGCAGTATTTGTGTAGTACTGAGTGTACAGCGAATAAGTAGCTTCTGGCAGTATTTGTGTTGTACTGAGTGTACAGCGAATAAGTAGTTTCTGGCAGTATTTGTGTTGTACTGAGTGTACAGTGAATAAGTAGTTTCTGGCAGTATTTGTGTTGTACTGAGTGTACAGTGAATAAGTAGTTTCTGGCAGTATTTGTGTTGTACTGAGTGTACAGTGAATAAGTAGTTTCTGGCAGTATTTGTGTTGTACTGAGTGTAAAGTGAATGAGTAGTTTCTGACAGTATTTGTGTAGTACTGAGTGTACAGCGAATAAGTAGTTTCTGGCAGTATTTGTGTAGTACTGAGTGTACAGTGAATAAGTAGTTTCTGGCAGTATTTGTGTAGTACTGAGTGTACAGTGAATAAGTAGCTTCTGGCAGTATTTGTGTAGTACTGAGTGTACAGTGAATAAGTAGTTTCTGGCAGTATTTGTGTAGTACTGAGTGTACAGTGAATAAGTAGTTTCTGGCAGTATTTGTGTAGTACTGAGTGTACAGTGGGGTTACAAAACAAGTGGTTTATTCATGCAACATCACACGGATGAATTGAGGGCAAACGTTAAAAGCCGTTCCAACGAGTTTGAAAGAGGGACTTTATTTCACATCGACACCTTGTTCAAATACTTTATGCAGTTATGAGCTGATAGTGTTGGGCCTGTTCATACGGGACATGAATGAAAGTCAAAGTGGTACACGGTGAGAGGGAAACAGGGATGTGTTACAGTTGCTGTGAGTGTGAGGGGGGGTGTGGTAACACACCAGGTGGGTGTGTGTGGTACCACATCAGGTGGGTGTGTGTGGTACCACATCAGGTGGGTGTATGGTAATGTGGTAACACATCAGGTGTGTGTGTGGTACCACATCAGGTGGGACACGTAACAGTAAACTGCACCAGCTCACACAGACACAGAGGAAGACGCACTGATATGATTTCCATTATAAATATATATTGTAAAAAACACTCGCTAGTTTGATACCCCAGTAGGTTCCCTCTTTCCCCTGCTGCCACGTGGACGCATGTCACATCAGGCTGGATCAGCACTGCAGAGTCCTGGTCCAGCATCAAGCTGGTTTAACACACACATCAGACACCGCCACAGGTACATTTACTGATGTAGTTTGTCCTCATCTTCATCATATTTTACCCATTTACTCTGTGGCGTGTGAGGCTGTGGAAGATGCTGATGCTGAATGCATGTTTATTGACTTGAAGGTGAAAAAGACGTAAATGTACTAGAGACGGGGTGACCTTTGACCCTCGGCTGGTTTCAGTCTCATCGGACTGAAGCGAGTCAACGTGTGAACCAGGTTTAAAGTCGGAGCCGCGTTAACAAGTTATGACGGTAAACACCTCTCAGAATGGCAGACTACCTTTATTTAGTGTGGAAGTGTGCAGCAGGAGTACACACTGCTAATATTAAACATTAACATCCTGTGTATGAGAGGATCAAAACAACACAATTAACACACAACAATTCAATCAAAACACAAATCTGAGATGGATTCATGTTGATTTACTATACTTTCCCATTACTTCGGTGTTGTTGCGGAGGTCTCTTCCTAGTTCTCCTCCCTGGGAAAGCTTTTAGGGAGCTGTTCCTTCTCCGAGGCGAGGGTCTGAGGGCAGGATGTTGTGTTGCTGTAAAGCCCCTTGGGGTACTGGGCTATACAAATAACATTGACTTGACTTGAGTGATCAGCGGGCGGCGCTATGCGCACGCTGGATGAACACACAACACACACAGTCTGCAGCCGCCGCCGAAAAGTAGGTCCCTCTGCTGTCTGAGAGGTCTGCTGCCACCACCGCGGGCGTCCTTGACGGCGAGTGAGGCCAAATTCTTCACATCTCTTTCTGACCCGTCATTTGATCCCTCGTGTCAGGAGTCACTGGAGGTCAGAAAGTTCCTCGTTGGTGCCCTGCCGCAGGCCGGCCGGCTTCATCACCACATACGTCAGAGTTGCCTGGTCTTCTAAAGCCAACGCCTCCTCTTTAAGAAGGAAAGACCTGCAAGAGGTCAAAAACACAACAGGTTTACTTAAACAGCAGCACAGCAGCCACTTTTCTGCTCGGTATTGTCAAACTGTCTTTTGGTGTCAGGACGCCCACACCGCGGAGGCTGTGCAGACGCGTCGGGGCTTCTGTGGATGTCGGAGTCTGGATGGACTGACAGGTTCCTGTCTGTGACGGCCATGTTGGATCCAAGCGCCCCCTGAAAAGAAGACGGCTCACATGTAAGCCGGTGTGATGACATCACAGACATCCATCCATCCATTATCCAAACCGCTCATCCTGCTCTCAGGGTCGCGGGGATGCTGGAGCCTATCCCAGCAGTCATTGGGGTGGCAGGCGGGGGGACACCCTGGACAGGCCGCCAGACCATCACAGGGTCAACACACACACATATTCACACCTAGGGACAATTCAGTATGGCCGATCCACCTGACCTACATGTCTTTGGACTGTGGGAGGAAACCCACACAGACACGGGGAGAACATGCAAACTCCACACAGAGGACGACCCCCAAGGTTGGACTACCCTGGGGCTCGAACCCAGGACCTTCTTGCTGTGAGGCGGCCGCGCTAACCACTGCACCACCGTGCTGCATCAGAGACATACAGGAGCAAAATGTCCTCCATCACCTGCATGCCGCTACGCAGAGCGCCACCGAGGGCCGGGCCGGACGCCACGTTCTTCATCCTGTGGAAGAACAACAGGAAGTGTATCACAACTTCCTCACCAATCTCCTACTACAGCCATAAACTTGGTGAAAAATGACCTTTTCTTTCTTTCTGTTGATCTATTTTCATTTCTTCCCTTTATTTTTGTCTTGCCCACCTCTCTTTTGATTCCTTCATTTATGTTTTTCTTTTAGTTTTTCTCTTGATTTTTTCCAGCTTTCTCTATCTTTTTTATCTTTCTTTCTCTCTCTCTCTTTAGTGAAACAGGTACATGTGCAGTAACGGGGTGTCCAGTATGTTGTATTTCAGAATACACGGAGAAGACATTACATCCTCCATTGTGTCATACTATATGTGTAGCAGTGTTGTGTAGTTTTTCAGTCTCGACTCGTCTCATCTGTCCAGACGGGAGGAAAGGAGCCGTCAGAGAAGAAAACCTCCCGGCGGGATTCGATCCTGTGAGGTGTAATGGCCGACACCCTGTCTCCGTACCTCTGAGATACGAACCCGCTGACCTTCTGTGACCTCCTCCTCTGGTATTCCTCCTCGTTCACTGTCCACACGGCGCCTTTCACGTTCTCCACCCGCACAAAGCACTTGTGCAGGCTCAGGTTGTGGCGCACGGCATTCTGGGACGGAGAGAAATCAAACCCAGAGGACGTCGGTCAACCCCAAAGAACAATGTAGAACAAATATCCAGCAGGTTGATGTGGTCGGTGGGAGGTTTGATACCTTCCACGTGGCGGCGTTTCGTTTGAAGTAAGCGAATGTTGTAAACCAGCTGTAGATCTCGTTGAGTGTTAACTGTCTGTCTCTCGCTTCTACTATAGCCTGGGGAGGAGAACCCACACAGGTAGACCACATATGAGGATTTGGGGGAGAAATGACTGCAGTTCTGCATTCATGAGTATTGGGACGTGTCCGAGTTACCTGTCTTATGAGCGCTGCATAGGTGAACGGTGGTCTGATGTCGGTGTTCCTGTAGAGCTCATATTCACCGTCTGAAAACCACAGACACATGTTACATGATACTGGCTAGTCTGAAATACATACATACATGTCTGTCTGTCTGTCGGTCGGTCGTGGTTGGTGGACCTGAGGTCAGGGAAGACAGCGGGATGTGGTGGTGTTGTCTGATGGCTGTGGAACAGGAAGTCTGGCCGGGGGATACTTGTCCTCTGGAGCCCTGTGGTGAGGGGCTGACCGGGGCCGGGGGCGTCGGGGCTCCTGGGGGTGGCCGGCTCTTGGACACAGTGTCGCTGAGCTGAGAGGAACACAAGGAGCCGGTCCACGTCGGCAAAAAAAAAAAAGGTAGTGTGAAAAAAGAACAGAGAGAGAGAAGAAAAGGGAGAAGGGAAAGAGGAGAGATCTTTAACCGGGCGTAGCAAAATGATTTGACTCGCCTCCCCAGATGTGACTCCAGTGATACACCAAGATGAAGGAAGCCAATCACTGTTAATACAAGGGTGAAATTGTGAGGCGATGGGCATTATTACGACGCAATAGTTTCCAGATTAATGAGTGATTAGCTTGCCCATTATCCCGACATGTCTCTTATTCTGAAAGAAGCCACATAAAACTGGCACCAGCAGGATGTGGGATAGTGCTGCGGACTCACATAAAGGATGTGGGATAGTGCTCACATAAAGGATGTGGGATAGTGCTGCGGGCTCACATAAAGGATGTGGGATAGTACCGCGGGCTCACATAAAGGATGTGGGATAGTGCTGCGGGCTCACATAAAGGATGTGGGATAGTGCTGTGGCCTCACATAAAGGATGTGGGATAGTGCTGCGGGCTCACATAAAGGATGTGGGATAGTGCTCACATAAAGGATGTGGGATAGTGCCGTGGGCTCACATAAAGGATGTGGGATAGTGCTGCGGGCTCACATAAAGGATGTGGGATAGTGCTGCGGGCTCACATAAAGGATGTGGGATAGTGCTCACATAAAGGATGTGGGATAGTGCTGCGGGCTCACATAAAGGATGTGGGATAGTGCTCACATAAAGGATGTGGGATAGTGCCGTGGGCTCACATAAAGGATGTGGGATAGTGCCGCGGGCTCACATAAAGGATGTGGGATAGTGCTCACATAAAGGATGTGGGATAGTGCTGCGGGCTCACATAAAGGATGTGGGATAGTGCTCACATAAAGGATGTGGGATAGTGCTGCGGGCTCACATAAAGGATGTGGGATAGTGCTGCGGGCTCACATAAAGGATGTGGGATAGTGCTCACATAAAGGATGTGGGATAGTGCTGTGGGCTCACATAAAGGATGTGGGATAGTGCTCACATAAAGGATGTGGGATAGTGCTGCGGGCTCACATAAAGGATGTGGGATAGTGCCGTGGGCTCACATAAAGGATGTGGGATAGTGCTGCGGGCTCACATAAAGGATGTGGGATAGTGCTGCGGGCTCACATAAAGGATGTGGGATAGTGTTCACATAAAGGATGTGGGATAGTGCTCACATAAAGGATGTGGGATAGTGTTCACATAAAGGATGTGGGATAGTGCTGCGGGCTCACATAAAGGATCCTGAACAGCAAGTAATCCTTAAAAGAATGAGGCGGCTACAAAATAAAGGAGTACAAAATTGCAAAGTATTGTGGAAAAGCCTCGCAAAACCGATACCAAAACAATCTGCACGCGGTGTCAGATGTTTGCGACCTTAATCTCACACGGCACCGCTGCGCCGGCCACCTCAGCGCCGTCTCCCAAAATGCACTCTGTTCCCTCAGAAAATGACAGCGTGCGTGTTTTGTTATTTAACGGTTCAGTCGGCGGCGTGATGTCGGTCAGGTCACCGCGCTGCAACACACCACACGCTGCTCCCGGGGAGACAGTGACCTCATCAGCCCGCGCCAGCGCCATCGGCTGGAGAAAACGAGGCGGCGGCGGGGAGAACGGTGTGTACCAGACTGCGGCATATTGTCTGTACTGTTGACTCACAGCTGAGAGATGGCTTGGCATTACCTCTAAAGACCATTTGCAGACGGTCACTATCTACCTGTTGACTGCACGGGTCAGCGGCGGCGGAGAGGGGAGGCCGCGCGTGCAGCGATTGAAGCTCCAAAGGCGGGAGGTGCAGATGAGCCATCATGGCGTTCAGACGTTCCCGTTCTTTCAAAAGCTGAAAGACACGAGGAGAGAGAGGAGGAGACAGACAGAGACGCTCTGAAGACGACTGGCACAAAACAAAACGGCAAACCGCTGCCAGTCTGGAAGTGACTATTACAATACACGCAAAATGTGGTGTTGCTGTTGTAGTAAAGTTTTGTATTTGTGTTCTGGAGCATCCAGAGTCCCCTGAAACCATTTCCACCGAAATGTCAGAACAGAAACTTTATATTTTCATGGTGTGAAATTGTGGTATTTTGCAAAGCAAACTCTTTTGTCAACACTTTCAACACAGCAATATGCTCCTCTGCAGGGTATTAAACGTGCCGCTACTATACAGACCTACACATCAGACTTCCTGTATTAAACACAGGTTTTCCTCATTTGTGAACACCAACGTGTAACCCACAATTTCCACAAAACAGAATTTGCGACTCAACACTGTTACGGAGGTGCACGGCCACAGGAAGTTCCTGCCGCCAGAATTTTTTTTAAATTGCAAAATTAAATTTTAATAACACATTTTTAATTAAAAACAAAATAATATAACATAAAAATTTTAATAACATAAAAATTAAATTGTAATAAAATAAAAATTCCATGCTGTAATTTGCTTGCAACATAGCGCTCCATACTCTACACCAGCTACATTGAAAAAACAAAAACAAAACAAGTAAACTACAGTGTGGAACTGGGACCAGGGTCTCACATCTTATGTTACAAATCATGTAAAGATGGTGAGAAGGCCACACATGTTGAGGGTTTTAACAGCTGTGGTGTTGCTGGAAGGTCAGATAGTTTTGACATAATGTTCAAATACAATAAATAAAAGTTTCTGGTTATCAAACTAACGCTTGTGAATGTGAACTGGCCTAGTAAAAGAATGGGGTTGATTAGAAAGTACTCGATGGTTTTCGATCGGTCATCATACTAGAAGCCAAGCAACACAACTTTATATAACAAGGAAAAATCATTACATAAATATTTCCTAATAAGTTTACACACATCTTTCCAAACTGTCTGAGTATATGGGCACATCCAAACTAGATGTAAGGTGGTTTCACTGCCCGTATCACAAAATGAGCAGAATGTCTCGATGTTATCCTTCATTTTCTTAAGATAACTCTTAGCCGGGTAATATCTATGAATTAGTTTGTAAGTTACCTCCCTTATTTTATTCATGATGAGGTATTTTAATGGTATGGTCCCGACTTATTTTATTAATGATAAGGTATTTTAATGGTATGGTCCAGACTTATTTTATTAATGATGAGGTATTTTAATGGTATGGTCCCGACTTATTTTATTCATGATGAGGTATTTTAATGGTATGGTCCAGACTTTTTTCCAACTGATGTTATCAACCACAGCATTCCAGTGTGGAAGAACAAAAGGACTTGTAACAATCTCTTTGTGAAAAAGTGATGTGATCTTTCTGTTGCAGGCAGAGGGGCGAGACATAAAGCATATTCTCCCTACCTGGGTATCGTATAAGGGTTACACTGAAAGGACTAAGATGGCTGTGTTTTAACAACATCTTTCAGGGGCATGGTAACCCATTGGGGGAGAGCATCCATGACATTAGAAAATTCTTTGGGAGTCACAAGAAATTCAGAATAGGTAAGTATAAGTAAAAAGCCCTCTGAATTGAACAGCTGGCTGACTGATAGGATATTATTGTCAAACCAGTTCTTGAAAAAGAGATTTGAATATTTGTATTATTCCAAATTAAATAACTGTGGGGTGAGAAATTGTGCTTGTATACTAGAGACCAAGATAAAAGCATTTGCTTATGAAAACTTGACAAAAGGGAGGGTATTTTAGGAGCGCTGTAATTACGCATCAATACACAAGGGAGGCCACCTAACTGGGAGAATATGTAGTTTGGGATAAAGTTCCATAGAGATTCAGGGTTGGACAGAAATTGATTGATCCAATTGATTTTGAAAGTGTTATTTAAAGAAGAAAAAACAAGAAAATTGAGGCCGCCCGATCATAACAAGAGTCCTTCACATAGTGAGTTTTGTTTTTCCAGAGAAATCTGGAAATTCCATCTATTGGTTTACAGATAGATTTGTCCACACAAGGTTGAGGGTTAAGTCTCTGTAGCCGTAAGTTAAATCTTTTCTGTGCTTTCTCAATAATAGTATCAGCACTCAAAGAGCATCTGACATTTGCATTCTTAGTCACCACAATCCCCAGATAGTTGACTTGGCTCTTCACAGGGATGTTGTATAAAGAAGGACCGATACACTTCTTAATGGCCAGAAGTTCACATTTTCCCATATTTAAAGAGAGACCTGAAGCTTCACAAAATATTTTGATGTGATTTATCACCTTGGAAACCTGCGGTGCATCCTTTAGAAATAATGTAGTACCATCAGCAAACTGACTGATGATCAGCTGACGACCTGTTAAAGAAATTCCTTGGACATCACTCTCAAGAATAAATGTCGAGAGGAGTTGGGCAGCAAGAAGGAACAAATATGGAGAGATTGGGCAACCTCGCCTGACCCCTCCCTGCCACCAGAATAGTAACGTCCGAAGTCACATACTACTTACTACATATGTGTACTATCTTCCAATGTACTATTAGTATGCGAATAAAATGTACAACGGCTGTTCAGTGATATTACATCATCAAGAGAGCCACGCCACTTTCTTTCCGCTCTTAGCATGTTGATGACGACATGCTGTGCACAAACTTCTACCGGTGTGGTGACCCGCAGCGTTTTTTAAGATGTAAAAATAAACGCTGATTTTAACCACTTTCTGCTCAGCATAGTGAAAAGTATTACTTAAATTTAAACTGTTCTGCTTCTTGGGTTTTGTATTGCCCTTTGCCATTGTTGGTTGGTGTCATGAAGTATCGCAATGCATTGTGGGATGGTCATGACACAAAGTGTCGAACGTTCGCAAATTTCTCTGAATGTAGTATGACATCCTTGTGCTTTCCACATACTATTTGATGCATACTGCGGTTTCGGACATGCTGAAAACACCCGCACTATTTTGGTGTACTGAATAGTATGCAATTTTGGACCTTTTGAGTTTTTTTCTTTTTTCTGAACACCTTTTTCTCTCATCGTCCAACTTTGGTAACGGGCTCAGCGTCTAACTAGCGAGACCTCACCTGACGGTCAAGCTGCTGCACCACCTGCATCTGGACTCTGCACTGCGCTGTGCTGCGGTCATCCAAACTGTGCTGACTTCCCAAATGCCTAAAAAAAATTAAAATAAAAACACATGTAGAAGTTACATAACAGATAATCCGCAGAGTGCGTTAGAAACCCTTTAATGCACACATTTGTGTGGTAATCCCGCTTGGTCACTTGTCAACGAATTAAAATAAAAGCATTCACTTATTTTATCTTATCTTGAACATTTTGGACCAGAGAATTGTTTGTTTGTTTATTAAAAGGATTTAAAAGGTTATGAAGCAAACGTTAACTGCTAAACTAGCTTTGAATGTCCACTGGGCTGGCTGCAGGTTCAGTGTGTTGCTATGGTTACATAGAGACTTGGTGTCCAGCGTATGAATTTAGAACAGTGATCAAACTTGTGCAGAACCACGTGTGTATTATACAGTTTTAACGCACACCCTCCAGCCAGTCAGAGAGCGGTATTCTCCGTGACCGTGGTATTAGCGCTACTTGGACAAAATGCAAAAAAACTGCACAGGAGTGAAGTGACACCTACTTGATGAAGCGACTGATGTTTTCACAGACGGACTCACAGCCGGGCCAGTTACACACACCGTGACTGTACAGAGTGTGTGTGGCGGAGCGATCCGCGTTAACAGCGCTGGAGGAGGCGGGGGGAGGGGTGGGGGTGTTGGGAAATACTTTTATTATAAAAAAAATACAACAAAACAACAAACAAAACAACAACAAAAAGAACCAGGAGAGTGTTTTGTTTTCTTTTTAGGTACCAAAGAATGACAGAGAGAGAGAGAGAGAGAGAGCGAGAGAGAGAGAGAGAGAGAGAGAGATGGAGGGGAGCAGTGAGAATGACATGAAAACCTGTTCACCTTTGATTAAGAACATGTAGTCGTGTAAACCGTTATCTGTGAAAGCCGCTTTAGGTGGTACAACAAACACACACACCCACACACACACACAGGAGTTTGTCCCACGGGGATAAATAAAAAAGAAGGAAGTCTCGTTGCGACAACAAACAAACACCTTCAGCTCCCAAACAAAAGAAGAAGAGAGTGTGTGTGCCGCCGCCTCTCTGATGTGTACACAGAGACGAATCTCAGCTGAGCTCTCACGGCTCTCTAGGGGTGTAAACCTGCTTTACTCTACGTGTTCTGATGTGACAACCTGTCAGTCTGGTCGCAGGACGGTGGGACTGACGTCCTCGTGAAAACAGACTTAACATGTGTGCTGACGACAGACAGAGGAGAGGAGGGACGTACGTCTCTGTGTTGTGAGGAGGAGTCTGGAGACTCCTGGCCGGCCCCCTCGACACCTCCTCCGCCACCACGCCGGCAGAGGACGGAACGGTAGCCGGTTCCAAACTGTCCGTCTTGGTGCCTTTTTGCTCCGTCGGTCCGTTGGTCAAGTCTTTCCATATCTGCTGGATGTCTGCAGGGCTGCAGGGGGCTGAGACAAACCGGAAGACAAAGACAAACAGGAAGACAAAGAGTGACGTCTTTACTTCTGAAGCCGAAGGGAAAATATGGAGGTTATAATGAATGAACTTCATTTTAGAGGAGTGGTCCTCTACATGAGGTCTGAGGACCCCTCACAGGTCTGTTGGGACTTTCTGTGACTTCCCACCAAAATAAATAAATGAATGAATGAATCCTGTGGACATAGTTTGTCTGAAACATCGGTGACTAGGTGGTCGTGTATGATGTGGAAACTATTTTGAAATAACAGTCAGGACGAGGCTGCACAAGCCAGCGCGTTCTTAGCGCCAGTCCCGATCCCAGACAGAATGGGAAGGACACCAAATCTCTGCCAAATCAAATATGCGGATCATAAATCAGCTTTTGTACTGGATCGGTCGAGGCCCGGGTTACCAACGACAGTTGGCCAGCAGGGTGTCGGTGTAAACTGTGCTACTGTTGGGTGAAGGAGAGGGGGAAGGTATGTCCAGAGGCAGCGGGAGAGGAGGAAGGGTAGGAGTGTGGAGGTGAGAGTCTGAAGTTTGAATGAATGAAAGACCGTAGGAGCAAGACAGAATACATACGCATGAATGAGAGGGAGGACAGTAGACTGATGAGGATGGAAGGAGTAGAGGTGATGAAGGAGTATGAGTTTAAATACTTGGGGTCAACTGTCTAAAGTAATGGAGAGTGCAGAAGAGAGTGCAGGCAGGGTGGAGTGGGTGGAGAAGAGTGTCAGGAGTGATTTGTGACTGAAGGGTACCAGCAAGAGTTAAAGGGAAGGTTTACAAGATGGTAGTGAGACCAGCTATGTTGTATGGTTTGGAGACAGTGGCACTGATGAAAAGACAGGAGGTGCAGCTGGAGGTGGAGGTGGCAGAGTTGAAGATGCTAGTTTCACTGGGAGTGATGAAGAAGAACAGGATTAGGATTGAATATAGGGACGGTTTGGAGACAAAGCAAGAGAGACAAGATTGAGATGGTTTGGACATGTGTGGAGGAGAGATGCTGGGTATACTGGGAGAAGGATGCTGAATATGGAGCTGCCAGGGAAGAGGAGAAGAGGAAGGCCAAAGAGGAGGTTTATGGATGTGGTGAGGGAGGACATGCAGGTGGCTGGTGTGACAGGAAGGTGCAGAGGACAGGAAGAGATGGAAACGGATGATCTGCTGTGGCGCCCCCTAACGGGAGCAGCCGGAAGTAGTAGTAGTCGTAGACAAGGTTGACAGATACGAAGCCTTATGGGAGTGACCTGCAGAGGGCGTGGGAGGGCACAGCAGTGGTCTCTGCACCCTCAACAGCTGCTGGTGGAGCTGAAGAAGCTGCTGGAACACCAGCTGCTAAAGAAAGAAATGGGGAGAGAGAGAGAGAGAGAGAGAGAGAGAGAGAGAAAGAGAGAGAGGTTTCTAAGTTTAGAATCAGAAAATATTTTATTGCCATGTGCATTATATGCACCACAAGGAATTTAGCTTGGCATTGTTAGTACAAAGAATAAAATGAAAATAAAATAAATATGTGGAAAAATACACACACCTACACATACATACATACACACACACACACACACACACACACACACACACACACACACACACACACACACACACACACATATATATATAATCCAGTGGGTCAAGTAAATTCTCTATGAGACAGTACAAGCCTATTTCATGCCATAAGCAGTCATCAGCTATGATGACTGATCATATGATCAGATATGCTGATTGATGACTGCTTGAACCTGGTGACGGGGTCATGTAGTGAGTACCTTTTTTTTAATTTTCATGTGATCAGCTTGTCCTGATTTTCTACAAACCAGGTCTGTTTGAAAACCTGTGCTTCCTAGTTAAACGATGTACCTATAAAGTGTGTCTTCTAAACTATCAGACTGTTCAAAGATCATTTTGGGACTGCAGGAAGTTTGTAACGATCAGCTTAATTAATAAAAACGTTGGTACCACAAAGCTTCAGGGCCCTCGCTGCAAACAAAAGCATTAAAGTAGATGTGTACTGTCTGAAAACTTTTCTTTTTATGAAAACTTTTACACATGTTCGATATCGTCTTTATTTATTTATTTATAGTTTTTACTCTTACTTATTTGGTCTTGTCTGGTTTTATTTCTTTGTAAAGCACTTTGTAACGTTGTTTTAGAAAAGTGCTAAATATATGAACTTATTATTATTGTTGTTATTAATATCATTATTATTATCATTACTATATTGGTTAAACAATATAGTTTTTATTTATAGGAGTCCAAAGTAAAGCTCATTTCAGTCAATTTCCAGTTGTTCAGAGTCCAAGTCTAAACAAAAATCACCTTCAAAATGCAAAAACAGACTCAAACCCTGCTTAGAAACCAGTCCACATCACCGCTCTGATGTGATGTGAGTCCACATCACAGCTTTGCTCAAGCTGAGTCACTGCCAAAAGGCCACAAACGCACATTACAATTGCAGCAAAAGCAGCACACCAGCTATGCATCGCAATACAGGAAGAAGACCGGAAGACACGCCCACTGCAGTGACGTCATCGCGCGGAGGCGAAAGGGCCACCAGGCCTGACACCATCCTGTGTGTGTTTGTGTGTTAGAATCACCAAACTCCTCCACAACGCAGGACGGTTTGCTTTGAGGCGGAGGCGGCGTTGACACGGCTGTTCCACCAGACAACAGCTTTCCCCTCTTTCCTGTCCCTCCACTTCCTACTTCCTGCAAAACCGCCTCACGCTTTCAAATGTTTTGTTTGGTACGCCTGTAGAAGATCCAACACACGACCTGGCAAGCAACACAATCATCGCCCCTGGCAAAATGTTTGACACATGAAAACGGATCCCTGACAACCAAACCGCACTTGTGTATCGTTCCTGCGGAGCTGCGCCGTCACTGTTCATCTCTGCCATGTCTGGAGGAGAAGAACGCAGTCATACGTCGCAATTTAGCTGAGAGGCTTGACCTTGTAGAGAACCCCCAGCTCTCTCTCCCGGACCCCTACTTTTTATTTTTTTGTTAAATTCATTTAAATTTCCTTTATTTTTCCTTTTTTTCCATTCTAACCTCTTGTTATACCAATTGTGTGTTGTAAATTTGCTAATAAAAAAAAAACTTCAAATTTTCCCTCCACTGTAGATCACCTGATTTAGGTCAGCTCCACCTACAGCCACTCACTCCTGCCCCCAACAGGTTATATGTGTAACAGCATGGATAAAATAATGTGCAACGTCAAGGTTGGGGCCCAGACACACCAAACCGACCAGCGGCGAGGAAGGCCGGCTGTTGCGTCGCCTCACGTCGCCTGCCGTCTGGGCCAAAAAGCAGACCTTGAACACGCCGCGAAGACTACAGCCGATGGCCAGCTAGCCTGTACGCTCTGCGCTGATTCGCTAAGCCGAACAGCCAATCAGAGTGATCTCTCTCACCGACGGGCTCCGCCGTGGCCGAAAAGCTGCCGACGGGGGTCCGGCTAGTGCCGACGGTGCTGGACACACCGCAAAAACTCGGGTCACAGACGCTCACCGACGGCCCGACACTGTCAGGGCCCTTACGCTTAACCTGGCAAGGGTTTGTTTCTCATCAAACCTGTTTCAGTCGTTTCCATGAGCGACATCTTGCAGTGTCACAAGCTGGCTGTGAAGCACTTTCAAGGAATATCAACGTTTTAGGAAGTTTACTGATACCAGTGACTAGTTTTTCTTAACACGCTTTGAATATCTTGGTTAGGCTTAATAAAATGTAAGTTTTTGTTGTGTTTTTTTTAATTAGACGTGAATAAGAGCAAAAGGAATCACCTCTTTGGCCTTGTCAGGGTGGTGCTGCAGCAGCTGTATGTTGAGCTGCTCCTGCTGTTTCTTGTAAAACGCTTTCAGATGTTGCTGGAAAACAGAAACAGGAGGGAATTACACACGTCGTTTGTATTTTAGACACACTATTTAGCACGGCCTCTGTCAAACAAGAGGAATACAGGAGCTCACGAATCACCGCCATTTGTGTGACAGTGGGCCAAAGGAAAACCCACCAGGCAATGTAACTTAAAAAATGAAGCCGTGTATTCCAGCATCCCTACAGTCTTCTGGTACAGAAGACATGTCGTCTCGTTCATTTGACCCTGTACCATGCCGGCTCAGACCCGAATACATGGTCATGGATTCAAATCCACCATGGTGTAACGACAGAAAATTGGGTCTGTTTCCGGGTGGGTCATGAGGTGACTATTTTAATTTCATTTATCCTTTATTTATGCAGGAAAAGTCCCATCCACCCATCCATCCATTATCTTAACCGCTTATCCTGCTCTCAGGGCCGCGGGGATGCTGGAGTCTATCCCAGCAGTCATTGGGCGGCAGGTGGAGAGACACCCTGGACAGGCCGCCAGGCCATCACAGGGCCCACACACACACACACACACACACACACCTAGTTCAGCCGATTCAGCTGACATACTACGTCTTTGGACTGTGGGAGGAAACCGGAGCACCCGGGGGAAACCCATGCAGACACGGGGCTTACATGCAAACTCCACACAGAGGACGACCCGGGACGACCCCCAAGGTTGGACTACCCCGGGGCTCGAACCCAGAACCTTCTTACTGTGAGGCGACCGCGCTAACCACCTAGACAAGAACAATTACATGAAAGTAGCGTATTCTATAATTTTATGACACACAACAGATTCTGAACCGCTGGATAACACCAGTTGCAAACAGGTGCAGGCCTCACACCTGAGTGAATCTGGTTTGAATTGATGTTAATGTGGGGTTTGGTTGTGCCTCGATTGACCAGCCTAACCAGCCAGAATCCATCTCAGCTGATAAAAACTGCAGAACTGTGTCATAAGCGAACAGTCAACCCACATCGCTGGACATAGTTACAGGCGATCATTTCACACTGCAGTGCATTTTGACACTGAGATGCAACGCAGATGGATCCAGAGTCTCACATTTGACCGTCAAAATGACAAACAGACACTGGAGGTGCATGAGGACCTGCTGGAGGAGGAGCGCTCGCTGCTGCTGATGGAGCAGAGCTTGGAGCTGGCCGGGAGTCAGGAGCCGCTGGACCGGCTGAGGAGACATCATGACCAGGAAGAGCTGCAGCACAGAGACAGTAGAGAGGAGACAGTAGACGTCAAAGACATGCATGCTTGGGTCAATACTCCTGCCTGTGCCCCTGAGCAAGGCAATGGAAAGAAGAAGTGGAGTTGGTCCCCGGGTGCTGCAGCTGCCCACTGCTCCTATACAATAGAACGGGTTAAATGCAGTAGACAAATGCATTGTAACCTGTACAATGACAAATAAAGTGTCTTCTTCTTCTTCTTCTCTAAGAGGGATGTAGGGGAGAGGAGAACCATCCATGCAGAAGAGGAGGAACAGAAATAAAACTGGAATCAGAATCTGAGGTAAGTTTTCACATTTCAGGAATATGATTTGATGAATTTGTGTCAGATTCAGATGACATTTAACAAAATCCGATGAATCATAAAGTGAAAATAAAGCAGGTGGGGGGCGTCCGGGTGGCGTGGCAGTCTATTCCGTTGCCTACCAACACAGGGATCGGCGGTTCAAATCCCTGTGGTACCTCCGGCTTGGTCAGGCGTCAGTACAGACACAACTGGCCATGTCTGCGAGTGGGAAGCCGGATGTGGGTATGTGTCCTGTTCGCTGCACTAGCGCCTCCTCGGGTTGGTCAGGGCGCCTGTTCGAGCAGGGAGGGGGAACTGGGGGGAATAGCGTGATCCTCCCATGTGCTACGTCCCCCTGGAGAATCTCCTCACTGTCAGGTGAAAAGAAGCGGCTGGTGACTCCACATGTATGGGAGGAGGCATGTGGTAGTCTGCAGCCCTCCCCGGACTGGCAGAGGGGGTGGAGCAGAGACCGGGACGGCTCGGAAGAGTGGGGTAATTGACCGGATACAATTGGGGGGGGGGGGGATAGATAAATAAAATGAATGAATAAAATAAACAAAACAAAATAAAGAACAAATAATAAAAACATAAGGTTGGTGTTCAATGTACATGGGATTAGAATATTATCATCATAATTAAAAAAATATGTATATTTAGAGTGTTACATTATAAAATGTGTATTACAGCATTAGAAAATTATATTTATAGTATTGCAATGTTAAATCAAATATTAGAATGTTACATTGTAATATGGTATACTACCATATTACAATGTAACCTGTATATCAGAGTGCTGTCATGTGATATGTTGTGTGTAATCTGTAGTACTAGAAGGCTACATTATGTGTACAGTACAGACAGTGAGATGGCAGGTGAGTGTCTGTGTGTTATAAAGTCCGTGTGATAAACAGCGTTACAACATCCACCAAACACAACATGTTTCTGATCCACGTGCAACGAACTACTTTCCGCCAGCCTGTGGTGACGACGGCGGTGACAGCCGGCTTCACTGACCCCCCCGGATGAGGCAGGAGACAGTCTGACCAGGTAATTAGCGACACAATTACACGCATGTTGTGACTCCAGATAGAAGTTTATGGGTATTAATAAATGCAAACACTCACAGAATAATAACTGACCTGTGCTGGAATGGACTGAATGACAAACGACGGGACGCCTTTCTCTCTTTACACGTCCTGCACAGACGACGTCAGCGACCCGGAGGCTGTTACTCCACTCAGTTATTCCCGACGATCAACCGCAGAATCTGAACAAACCGTCTTAGACACAATACGGAACAAAGAACGCTGCTGTTGCAGACTAATTTCTGAAAAACAGACAAATCAATAACTGGAGACTTTGCTTTAAAAGACTATCCTGCATCTCTGCTGCACAACATAATAAATGCTGAAATCACATGTGGATGTAATGTATGGACTGGGGTGTAATGTATGGACTGGGGGATGTAATGTATGAACTGGGGATGTAATGTAAGGACTGGGGATGTAATGTATGGACTGGGGGATGTAATGTATGAACTGGGGATGTAATGTATGGACTGGGGATGTAATGTGTGGACTGGGGATGTAATGTGTGGACTGGGGGTGTAATGTAAGGACTGGGGGATGTAATGTATGAACTGGGGATGTAATGTAAGGACTGGGGATGTAATGTATGGACTGGGGGATGTAATGTATGGACTGGGGTGTAATGTATGGACTGGGGGATGTAATGTATGAACTGGGGATGTAATGTAAGGACTGGGGATGTAATGTATGGACTGGGGGATGTAATGTATGAACTGGGGATGTAATGTAAGGACTGGGGATGTAATGTATGGACTGGGGATGTAATGTGTGGACTGGGGATGTAATGTAAGGACTGGGGGATGTAATGTATGAACTGGGGATGTAATGTAAGGACTGGGGATGTAATGTGTGGACTGGGGATGTAATGTGTGGACTGGGGGTGTAATGTAAGGACTGGGGATGTAATGTAAGGACTGGGGTTGTAATGTATGGACTGGGGATTTAATGTATGGACTGGGGGATGTAATGTATGGACTGGGGATGTAATGTAAGGACTGGGGATGTAATGTATGGACTGGGGGATGTAATGTATGGACTGGGGGATGTAATGTATGAACTGGGGATGTAATGTGTGGACTGGGGATGCAATGTGTGGACTGGGGATGCAATGTGTGGACTGGGGGTGTAATGTATGGACTGGGGGTGTAATGTAAGGACTGGGGTGTAATGTATGGACTGGGGGTGTAATGTAAGGACTGGGGTGTAATGTATAGACTGGGGATGTAATGTATGGACTGGGGGATGTAATGTAAGGACTGGGGGGATGTAATGTATGGACTGAGGGGATGTAATGTAAGGACTGGGGATGTAATGTATGAACTGGGGATGTAATGTATGAACTGGGGATGTAATGTATGAACTGGGGATGAAATAGAAAAGAGAAAATCTGCTAATTAACACAATTCTCAGAATGGCAAAACATTACATACACAAATCTAAGTTTATGAAAACCCCACCCGTTTTCAGTGCTTTCTGTAATGACTGTAGACTGTGTTGTAAATCCCTGAAATGTGTGGATTTAAAATCTGCAAAAGAACTGCTGAAACGTGCACAAGCTTACACATTAAGACCCTGAATGTGTCGACCTGTAATTCATACATCTCAACATTATTGTTTGATTTATATATTTTAATTCACTTTTGTTTTTAAGAACTTTGATTGTGGATGTTTTCTCTCTTCGTTTTGTTCATGTTTGTTTTGTCTTATACTCAGACACACGCCCAAATGTTTTGTACCGTGGTTGACTTGCCTTGTTTCTAAAAATATTGTTCAATAAAGCAAAAAAAAAAAAAACAGTTTTGGTAGAGGAGCCGATGAAGACGTGGTTTTTTTTAATCCTCCGACAGCAAATAAATAAATAAATAAGCGTACGTGTCCTCCTACTCCTTTTCGAACATGTGATAAATAATCTGACGTATGTGGAGGTTTGTTCTGCTGAGTTTGACGTGTGGATTTGTTGATCATTTCAGATTATTGACAATAGATTATCTGTTATATCCTGCTTATTTACATGTTCGAAATAAATCATCATCATGAAAAGCAAATATATGCAATAATATTGAATGTTTGGTTTATTGTATTTTATAGAGGTGATCGGATATTGTTATATCGTGACACACATTTTTTTAGTCGACATTAATATACCAACAATGTGTTACCTACCTGGAAAGAAAGAAAGCCACTTTTATTTGTCATTGTATTCTTACAATGAATGTGTTCTCTGCATGTAACCCATCCTGTCGTATAGGAGCAGTGGGCAGCTGCAGCACCCGGGGACCAACTCCAGCTCTTCTTTCCATTGCCTTGCTCAGTGGCACAGGCAGGAGTGTTAAACCTAACTTGCATGTCGGTGTGATGGTGGGAGGAAACCCACGCAGACACAGGGAGAACATGCAAAGCAAAACCAACCTAAAAGTTCTCACAAAATGAGGGGTGAAATATTTGAGGGAGGATTATCACAGTTTTGGTTTGATATTATTATTATACTTTATATTACCAAATACTTTAATGTGATGGACCATAGCTGGAGTCTTAAACATGATATTTTTGCATAGTTTCCATATCGTCCAGCACTGCAGGAAGCTGGTGTGTTACTGACAGTTTCCAGCGGGACTCACTGACACGTTTAATAACCACCGAGTGTCAACTTGACTGGAATAAACGCTAAAATATGAAGCGACGAGCGTTGTTAGCGCTGGTGTGAACAGGCCCAAAGTGAATGAGGACATCACAACAGAATAGAAATAACAAGAGTAGACAACTGACCGTCTGCCCAATCATTAGCCAACTGTCCATCTATTCACTGTCTGTCTGTCTGGTTATTGACCGTCTGTCTACTTACTGTCTTGATTACTCTGTCCTATACTGTCTGTCTACTTACTGACAGTCTATTAACTGACGGTCTGTCTCCTCCCTGGGCTTCCTCATTGATCTTTAGGAGTGATTTGCTCTGGGAGGGAATCGCAACAGACAACCATAAAATCACGCTGCTCCGAGTTAATTTGCCCTCCACTTCCACATCCATTTGACCCGGTCCAGCACCCAGTGACTCACAGACTGAGTAACAGAGGACAAACAGAGGTGTGTGTATGTGTGTGTCTTATAGGGAACTCTCCAGCACTGTCAACAGAACTTCCAGGCTCTCGGTTCCCGGTGGCGAAGGCCCGATGATGTGCGGCGTTATTTCCCCCGGGGTCTGTTCCCCCACTCGCTTAGAGGAGGAGGAGGAGAAGAAGATGGATGAGGAGGATAAAGATGAAGGTACCTGTTTATGAACGAGACTCAAGCTGTCGGTTTCAGGGACTCGCTCTGCAGCAGGAGATCCTGTCAGCCGCCGTCCCTCCTGTGCGGGGATCTGTGGGACTGACGGAGGAGCCGGAACAGGATCAGGCGTCCCGGATCAACACCTGCAAAACAAACAAGGCTGTTGTCTTGATTTCAAAACGTGAGAAGGAAATCACAGTCACCTTACTTTTTAAAACAGCCTACGGCTAAGTTTCTGGTGTGTGTGTCTTTGTTTTGTATATTGTGATATTTGTATATTCTGCACTAACACCTGCTGACATGCACATTTATTTTCTGTATTTGCACTTTTATGACCGAGTTGCAGTTGTATTGTCATTTTATGTGAAGCACATTGTGTTGCCCTGTGTAGGGAATGTGCTGTAAAAATAAAGTTTGACTTGACCTGACTTGATGACCGAAACAGAGGAAAACTTGCACACACCGAGTAAAAAAAGCAAAAAGAGACCAAAAAAAGAAAAAAAAAATTCTTTCAGAAAGTCTGAAAGAGGATTTTCTGTTCCCATGAGTTCAACATCCTCGAGAAATGTGGAAAACAATGTGTGGAGTCATCGATCAGACACACGACGCTACAGTAGCTCCTTCATGAGCTGCAGGGTGCATAAAAATGACAATTACTAAGTCATTACTGTAGTTATACAAAGGTGCAATATGTGAACAAATGGGTATATCCATCCATTCTCCAAAGCGCTTGTCCTACCCGCAGGGTCGCGGGGATGCTGGAGCCTATCCCAGCAGTCATCAGCATGGTGAATGAAGAGTGCTTAAAAAACTGATCCAAAATGAACGCTCTGCACTGTCTCTGTCATCAAAATGCGATTATTCAAACAGAAAGTGCTCTGAAGGAAATTAATTAAAGCAAAAAGCACAATTACAGCACGCTACTGTGATTATTTTCTAAATCAATCAGCTTTTATTGTATTTTTCCTTTTTTTTCCCCTGACATGCATCACCAGTAAAAAAAAACAAAACTGAGCGACTTGACACTAGACAGCTTTCAGTTTTAAAGAAATACTCTTCTCACATGCTTTTTATCAAAAGCTACCACTGAGAGATGTTTGGGGCATGTCTGAACCTCTCTGACAAGAAAAAAGTAAAAACCTGAGAGAGACTCAAATGAGTCATAACCACTAAAACTGCATAAACAGGCTATTTTGACTCAATTCACTTCAACCCACAGGACAAACTTGTCCAGATCGGGGCATTAAGTTGTCTACAGCCACCCTAGTTACAGTAAGAGATGAAATAGTATATTAAAGCCACGTACCACAGAGAGAGAGAGAGAGGGGGTTTCCAAGGCAACCTCTTTCCCAGGTGCTGCAGTTTGACTCAGTGAGGATGGAGAGGATGGAACCCGGAGCTGTAGGTCTACCTGAGGGGGGCGGAGCCACGGCGTGTGACTGACAGCTGATGACAAGAGGCGTGAAAGACAGAAACATGCAAATGAACGATGTCGATAAAAGTGATGCACTTCATATAATTACTATAAATACCACGGTATGCCTGGCTAATGTAACTCAGAATACATGTTGCAGTGCGATAAGTTGTGTGAGGACCATTCAACACATGAGCATCATCATCATCTTCACAGCAGCATCCCTGTTTAAAGTTTCATACCCAGCAGTGCTGCACGATTCACTTCCTTTGGATATGAACTGACCCAAATATTACAGCACCAAACACCAAGGAGGAATAAAAAAAAAAAGGATTTTAATTCTCAAGACAGGCTGAGATTAATCTCTATTATGATGAAGACAACAGGGTTTGTTCCTTTGGAAAAAAGTGCACTCTTGTGTGACTTTATTTAGATGCATAACATGTAAACACCTCGGAGTCTTGAAAAGAGAAAATGGAAAACATCTCTGCACACAGTACAAACAGCTCTCTGTCGCCAGCTCGCTGTCAAAGCCATACTAACGAGTTATTTACAGCCAAGGCTGCGCTGCTCTCCGTAGAGAGGGACGCTGCTACAGCTAATTACAATAAACGAGAAAACAACCTGTGTGGGTTTTCTGTTAACTGTGAGGGCAAACAGACGAACCTGGTGTGTGTGCGTGTGTGTGTGTTCCTTTTATTTTATTTTCTAAATAGCTACACCAAATTTTATTCAGACTGTTAATCCCACATCCTGGCCCTGTATTGCACAGTATCATTTCTGTATTACAAAGTATCGTTTCTGTATTACAGAGTATAATTTCTGTATTATGGAGTATAATTTCTGTATTATGGAGTATCATTTCTGTATTACAAAGTATCGTTTCTGTATTACACAGTATCATTTCTGTATTACAAGTATCATTTCTGTATTACACAGTATCATTTCTGTATTACACAGTATCATTTCTGTATTATGGTGTACCATTTCTGTATTACAGCGTATCAATTCTGTATTACACAGTATCATTTCTGTATTATGGAGTATTATGGAGTATCATTTCTGTATTACAAAATATTACTTCTGTATTACAGAGTATAACTTCTTTATTATGGCGTATCATTTCTGTATTATGGTGTATCATTTCTGTATTACACAGTATCATTTCTGTATTATGGAGTACCATTTCTGTATTACACAGTATCATTTCTGTATTATGGTGTATCATTTCTGTATTACACAGTATCATTTCTGTAATATGGAGTATTATTTCTGTATTACACAGTATCATTTCTGTAATATGGGGTATCATTTTTGTATTACACAGTACCATTTCTGTATTATGGAGTATTATTTCTGTATTACACAGTATCATTTCTGTATTACACAGTACCATTTCTGTATTATGGAGTATTATTTCTGTATTACACAGTATTATTTCTGTATTACACAGTATCATTTCTGTATTACACAGTATCATTTCTGTATTATACAATATTATTTCTGTATTACAGTATCATTTCTGTATTACACAGTATTATTTCTGTATTACAGAGTATCATTTCTGTATTACACAGTATCATTTCTGTATTATGGAGCATAATTTCTGTATTACACAGTATCATTTCTGTATTATGGAGTATCAGATTATCACTTCTGTAATATGGAGTATTATTTCTGTATTACACAGTATCATTTCTGTATTACAGAGTATCATTTCTGTTTTATGGAGTATCACTTCTGTATTATGGAGTATTATTTCTGTATTACACAGTATCATTTCTGTATTACGGAGTATCATTTTTGTATTACAGAGTATTATTTCTGTATTACACAGTATCATTTCTGTATTATACAATATTATTTCTGTATTACAGTATCATTTCTGTATTACACAGTATTATTTCTGTATTACAGAGTATCATTTCTGTTTTCAGGAGTATCATTTCTGGGAGAAAATGACGTTTTGTGCTTTAAAACCCTTCATATAATATCCATTAAGACTTCCCCAGTAATAGCCTTTGAGATAAGATGGAACAAATTATTGTATCAGTCCTACCACAGGCATCAAAATGGAAGCAAACCAAAGGTTAAAAAAGTAAAGGTTAAAGCTAAATATGTAACAACGGAGTGCCCTATGACACGTTTATGCTGGACTGACCTGAACTTCTTAAGCCCACTACATATTTGTATGCATTATATCATTGTAATCTATCATACAGAACATGTCTTATCTCAGAAAAGGGATTAGAACCACTGATTAAGATTCAGTGGTAGACTTTATTACCATGGGAACATTCTGCCCCCTACTGGATTATTATTTACCTGCTATCCCCGCACACGCACACGCCACCTCATTCACATCGTTGATCTGCTGTCATCTCATTTAAAAAATAAACAATCAAACTTTATGTATAAAAATATTTCATACATTAAAATCCATATATATTACATAAGTGACCATTCATGAATAAGAAGGTAAAAGAACATAGACAGAATAATTAAATAAATACAATAAAACTTTAAACACTAATAAAACAAAGTGAATAAAATATAATTATATAATATAGAGAACTGATAGCTGATGCAGTCCCCTTCATCACATTATTTACTTTGGAATGTATTTAAATGGGTTAAACGGTAAAACCAATTATCTGTATTGTATGGCATCTCTGAACACATGGGTCACCCACCAGTTCAAATACAACAGCTATGGAGGCGGTGTCACAATCGGGCTGTCATGTGACCTCCTAGTTTAAACCAGCCCTCCCGGTGTATGCCCTTTGACCTCCCAGCTATGCGGTGCAGGGGTCAGGAATCGCCACAGTACCATCGTCTAAAAGTAGATCCATCACGTGAGGCTGGCCCACCCCGACCCAAGGCTGATAATACGATTGTAATGCACCCATCTGGTGCCATCTAACTTCCTGAAAGCGGTGTTGCCACTCCGTCCGGTCTTAAGACCCAGAAGACTTGGGTCCATCGTGCAAACTGAAGCTCCACAGATGGAAGTCGTGCTCCGTCAGAGCCGGCTGGGCCACCGTTCCATCACCCGGCCCCCCATCCTTCTGTCCTCTCCGGCTCCTCCTGTTCCCCCTTAAACTTCCTTGCTGGATATAAGGGAGGTGCACTCGGTGGACACCCCAGTAGTGGCCCTTCCCCTTCTCACAGCAGCTCACCTTCATGAAGCAGGCGTTGACGGACAGGTTGTGGCAGACGCTGTTCCTCCAGCCATTGCCGCGGCTGCACAGGAAAGGGAAGCACTCCACTATGGCCCTGTAAGTGGAGGCCAGGTTGAGCCTCCAGGCCAGGGACAAGATGACCTGAGAGATCAAGGTCACGGAAGAGAGAGAGAGAGCTTGGGGACGCATTGGACGTCCCGACCGTCTGAATGTAGATGGGTCGGTTCCGTGTGGCTCTCCTCACAAATATAGACACTGTCCATCACAATTGCCATTCTGTCTGGCCTGTTAAAAGACTCTCGGCTGTTGGTTAATTTTTTTTGGATTTTGATATACTCTATTGATCCCTGTAGGGAAATTCAGCTCTGTATTTAACCCATCCTAGCTGTGTAGCTAGGAGCAGTGGGCAGCCGCCGTGCAGCACCCGGGGACCAACTCCAGTTCTTCTTGCCATGCTTTGCTCAGGGGCACAGACAGGAGTATGAACCCTAACATGCATGTCTTCTTGATGGTGGGGGGAAACCGGAGCCCCTGGAGGAAACCCACCGCAGACACGGGGACAACATGCAAATACCACAGAGGATGACCGGGGATGACCCCCAAGGTTGGAGAGTTTTAGTATATGTTTTGCCGAAGCAATACAATTTAATTTACAATTTAATAATTTGGATTCTGTTTCTTTTCCCACCTGTTCCATTACATGCTGTCTTTTCTTGCCTTTGTCTTCATCCATTATTTCTTCTTTCCCCGTAACTTATTGAACAGCTGTACAATAAAACAAGGATGAGGCCTGATTTCCACGTGCCTCTCAACCAACAACTGCCGACATCTCCGAAAAAAGTTGTTCTTACTTTCTCTAACCTGCTTTTACACTTTTCCATGGGGGAGTAAATCATTCTTCAGGAGTGAAACAATGTTATCAAAGACAACAAAGTGGTTTATTTCCTCTGGGACATTTCTGACCAAAGGTCTCGGTCATGACTCGGTCACCTTTCTCATGCCAAATGCTCACAGGTGTCACATAAATTCTGATAAAACCATTCAAGCACAATGCGAAACAACAAACCGTACATTTCTGATGACCACGGATAAATCTCGACATGGGATAAGGTTGAGATTTGTAAAACAATGAGTTTATGTGGGGAGATTATTCAGTTTTAATATTTTTACCATCAAGTTCCTCTGATAATTTAAACATTACCCCGTCATGTTTTGGGAGTTGGTCAATGGAACAAACTGAACAAGTTTGGAGCTGAATGGTCCTCCTTCCTCATTTGACCCAATACACCAGCAAAAAGAAGGAAAAAACAGACCTTGTATCCATGGTAAAATATTTTTAACAAATAGCTGCGTAACTGTCAGCAGGAAAACCATATAAATTCACAAGAGTGAATGCTAGATTAAAGATATCTGACGGTAGAAGAGTTTGACTAGTGATCTAGAACTACATCCGACTTCATATAATGTAGACATATAGTGTAGCTTCTAGACACTTCATTATATGAAGTGTCTAGAAGCGTGGCAGTGACATTTTCCCAGTCTTCCCACAATACTGAACATAGCTGAGATCCCCTTGGACCTATTTATAGTCTTGGCCCGCGCCACAATGTCATCTGTAACTGGACTCCATCTGTTAAGTCACAGCATGTTGAATGTCAGTTGCCAGAAGTAGAAACGCTGCAGCTTCCCCCGTTAACTCCCTCTCGCCGAGAGCTACAATGGAGTTTGTGGGAGAACCGAGACCCTCCGGGGATTTTAACCTCCTTGCGGTGCCGTGCCTCGGTTTTGGGGACGTGGATGTGGATGTGGACGATGAGGAAGGTGAGGTGGTCATCAGCATCAGACCCAAGTCCTCTCCCCTCCCACGGAGAAAGACATCCATCTCCTCCTCTGATGACGACTCGGACCCTGACCCAGCCCGGTGCGGCTCCAGACGAGTGTCTTTCGCAGACGCCAAAGGACTTCACCTGGTGCGGGTCAAGGAGTTTGATGTGTGGGACACACCGAAGGTCCCAGGCTGCAATGACTCCATGCAGAGTGAAGGGAACCAGGCAGGGGACTATTACAATCTGTCTCCTCAGTTCTCCTCACCATTGCCTCTCGAGGAGCTGTTCAAGAGGGTCCGGGAGCAGAAAGTGGAGCTGGGGGCGATTGACTTACTTCCTGGGACCACCACGCTGAAAGGCCTTATCCGTGTTTTGAATGTCTCCTATGATAAAATGGTGTACATCCGAACCAGCCTGGATGCATGGGCAAGCCACTTCGACCTGCTGGCGGAGTACCTACCCAGTTTTAGCGACGGGGTGACGGACTGTTTCTCCTTTAAACTTACCCTGGTGCCTCCATTTGGGGAGCAGGGAGCCCGGGTGGACTTCTGTCTGCGCTATGAGACCCCCATCGGGACCTTCTGGGCCAACAACAACGGCCAGAACTATACTGTGTTCTGTCACCAGAGACCTAAAACACAGAAGGAGAAACCACAAAAAGTGAATGTGTGCATGAAAAGCTGTCTCAAGGCCGTTGGGTAGGGGTTTTGTTCTTACTGTTGAAATAGGTCAGATTCTTTATCTTAGTATTTCAAGACTAACACCTGCGGCATTGTAAGGTTGCGCTATGGGTCAAATAGTAGTTTGAATCCTTAGATTTCTTTTAAATCTGAAGACTGAACAATCACAGGAAAATATTTAAATGTAAATTATGCCACTAAATGTTGAAAGTGACAACTTACTTTACATTACCAGACTCAGCAGCAGGTGGAAGACTTATTGACATGGATTACATAACGCACAGAAGGTCTGTACATTATAAGTAGCAAGATGTGACAGCTGACTTTAGAGATTTTGAAAAAATAAGTAATGAATATGTGATGTGATGTTACATCATGTCATGTAACTTCATGTTATGTGACCACAGATTTTGTTTGAATAAGGCAAGTTCTTCACTAATACTATGTCCTCACAAGACAAGACAAGACACAATAAGAAGATAAGACAAGATAAGTCAAGACAAGATAAGACAAGACACGATAAGAAGACAAGACAAGACAAGACAAGACAAGACAAGGCACAATAAGAAGACAAGATAAGATAAGATACGACAAGATAAGACAAGACAAGGCACAATAAGAAGACAAGATAAGATAAGACAAGACAAGACAAGACAAGACAAGGCACAATAAGAAGACAAGACAAGATAAGATAAGACAAGTCACAATAAGAAGACAAGACAAGATAAGATAAGATAAGACAAGACAAGGCACAATAAGAAGACAAGACAAGACAAGATAAGACAAGACAAGATAAGACAAGACAAGGCACAATAAGAAGACAAGACAAGACAAGGCACAATAAGAAGACAAGACAAGATAAGACAAGACAAGGCACAATAAGAAGACAAGACAAGACAAAACAAGATAAGACAAGACAACAAGATAAGATAAGATAAGATGACAAGACAAGATAAAATAAGATAAGACAAGACAAGATGATAAGATAAGACAAGATAAGACATGATAAGAAGATAAGACAAGACAACAAGATAAGATAAGATGACAAGACAAGACAAGACAAGAAAAACGATATAAGTTAAGATAAGATCAAATAAGATAAGATAAGATAAGATAAGATAAGCAGTGGTTGTTTCAGCATTGCATGAGTGCCCTCTGAGTCACAGTTAGCAGAGCCTATCAAATATTCTCTTGTGATCTTACGAAATCGATGACAGGAGCTGTGTGCCACACACATACAGTAAAAACTACATGTTTAAAAATGTTTATAGCTGATCGTGATTTAAATAATCTGATCATGATTAATTTAATTCACAGACAGAACTTCACCATGGAAGACGAGGCATCACAGGAAAATTTGCCATATTGGGAAAATGTGTCAACAGGTGAATACTCTATTTCTTTAATGGATGCAGTAATTGAGTAACTGCTGTGAAAAAAAGTTTAAGTCTTATAAATTTATTCACAGGTGTGTTAAAACATGGAAAATCAGCTGCTGTGAAAGTCCAGCAAATCTCAGATTCTCCATCAGGAACTTCTGAAGAAGACCGCCAGAAATTACCTGTAAGTAATCTGTAGTTCAATACAGTCCTGTGTTACAGCTAAGCAGTATAACTGTCTTTGCTATACTTGCAAACAGACTTGGGCCAAAGGGTATTTTGAATCCTTACACATTTCTTATCAGAAAGGGAGCCGTCAGTATGCTATATTTTGCAACTGATAACTTGTTTTACACTACCTGAATTGTCCAGATGAAGAAAATACATTCATTTGGTACAACAAGCAGGTTTAAACAATTTGAAGTGACTTTAGACACATGTCACATGACCCGTGTTGGAACCCAGACTAGAAACATGGTACACTTATGCAATAGTTATATAAAATCTATATGTATATCTATATACAGTGCACCCGGAAAGTATTCACACCCCTTCACTTTCTCCACATTTTGTTATGTTACAGCCTTATTCCAAAATGGATTAAATTCCTTTTTTTTTCTCATCAATCTACACACAATACCCCATAATGACAAAGTGAAAAAGGTTTTGTAGAAATTTCTGCAAATTTATTAAAAATAAAAAACTGAAATATTGCATGTACATAAGCATTCACACCCTTTGCTATGAAACTCAAAATTCAGCTCAGGTTCATCCTGTTTCACTGATCATCCTTGAGATGTTTCTAAATCTTGATTGGAGTCCACCTGTAGTAAATTCAATTGATTAGACATGATTTGGAAAGGCACACACCTGTCTATATAAGGTCCCACTGTTGACAGTGCATGTCAGAGCAGAAACCAAGCCATGAAGTCAAAGGAATTGTCTCTGGACCTCCGAGACAGGATTCTATCGAGGCACAGATCTGGGGAAGGGTACAAAAAAAATTCTACAGCTTTGAAGGTCCCGAAGAGCACAGTGGTCTCCATCATTCGTAAATGGAAGAAGTTTGGATCCACCAGGACTCTTCCTAGAGCTGGCCGCCCAGCCAAACTGAGCAATCGGGGGAGAAGGGCCTTGGTCAGGGAGGTGACCAAGAACCCGATGGTCACTCTGACAGAGCTCCAGCATTCCTCTGTGGAGATGGGAGAACCTTCCAGAAGGACAACCATCTCTGCAGCACTCCACCAATCAGGCCTTGATGGTAGAGTGGCCAGACGGAAGCCTCTGCTCAGTAAAAGGCACATAACAGCCCGCTTGGAGTTTGGCAGAAAGCACCTAAAGGACTCTCAGACCATGAGAAACAAGATTCTCTGGTCTGATGAAACCAAGATTGAATTCTTTGGCCTGAATGCCAAACGTCACGTCTGGAGGAAACCAGGCACCTCTCATCACCTTGCTAATACCATCCCTACAGTGAAGCATGGTGGTGGCAGCATCATGCTGTGGGAATGTTCTTCAGCGGCAGGAACTGGGAGACTAGTCAGGATCAAGGGAAAGATGAGTGGAGCAAAGTACAGAGAGATCCTTGATGAAAACCTGCTCCAGAGCACTCAGGACCTCAGACTGGGGCGAAGGTTTACCTTTCAACACGACAACGACCCTAAGCACACAGCCAAGACAACGAAGGAGTGGCTTCGGGACAAGTCGGTGAATGTCCTTGAGTGGCCCAGCCAGAGCCCAGACTTGAACATCTCTGGAAAGACCTGAAAATAGCTGTGTAGCGACGCTCCCCATCTAACCTTACAGAGCTCGAGAGGATCTGCAGAGAAGAATGGGAGAAATACCCCAAATATAGGTGTGCCAAGCTTGTAGCTTCATATCCAAGAAGACTTGAGGCTGTAATCGCTGCCAAGGGTGCCTCAACCAAGTACTGAGTAAAGGGTGTGAATACTTATGTAAATGCAATAGTTCAGTTTTTTATTTTTAATAAATTTGCAAAAATTTCTACAAAACCTTTTTCACTTTTTCATTATAGGGTATTGTATGTAGATTGATGAGGAAAAAAAGGAATTTAATCCATTTTGGAATAAGGCTGTAACATAACAAAATGTGGGGAAAGTGAAGGGGTGTGAATACTTTCCAGATGCACTTTATCTGGCTATTTCTAATCCATATCTCTGACAGTTTTCTTCTATGTTTACTCAAACATCTGCATTTATGTGTATTACTTCAGGGATGCATTAATTTCATGTCAAATAAATGAATATCATTTGCAAATGTTTAATGTCACTATTTCATAAAAACTATATTATAATGTGATATTTAGGTATGAATTTTATGACACATACAATCAAAATCAAAATAACTATAAGGTAGAACTATTCATTAACAATAATAATAATAATAAACTTTCTTTATATAACAACCAGAAAAGAAATACAATAAAAAGTCAGTTAAAAATTTTTTTTAAAAAAAATCGAATCTACAATGGAAGGAAAATCATGAACATTTTACAGCACATAAAATAAAAGTAAAATATTACAACAAAGACATGAGTGTGAAAATAAAAAAAAGATTAAAATAATGAAATGTAATGTAAATTTGTAATTTGTGATATTGGGCTATACAAATAAAATTGATTTGACTTAATGTCTAATGTAAAAACTGAGCATGGTACAGTATGACAGACAATCTAAATGTCTTCCTACTCACCTCGGGTACGATGTGAACAAGCTGAAAGTAATCTGTTCCTCCTTCCTGTTGACTGAACAGGTTGACAGCAGCCAACGCCGTAAGAGACAGGCAGCGCGTCTGGCCCAGGTGAGGCACTACTTCGCCCAGCGGGATGAGAAACCCACTGACGGGGAACGTGAAGTATCAGTTTCAGAGATGCCACCAACTGCAGCGAGAGACAACCCACCATTAGAAAAGTCAAACATTTCAAAAACACATCCATTTTCTGTGGCGCATGGCCAACTGGAGGGTTCAGGTGTTATTTCAGAACCTCCGCCGACCTCTATCAAACCCTCTCCCGAAGTCCAATACGAGATCCCTCCCACTCAGGATGGCACATCCAATGACGAGTCCGAGAAATCTGAGAGTGTCGATGTGGGAGTGATTTCAGGGATCATACAGAAACAATCTACAGCGATCCCAAACTCCTTGTCATTTCCGCATGATGAACCCACTCCTCCAAAACACCTGAATGCCAACAGCTCCCTCTCCAGAAATGAGGGGAAGAGTCTGAGAAAGACGGTGAGTGACGATGGAGGCATGAATGATGAATCTCTTACCAATGCTGAACAGGAGTCAGATACCAACGTCTGTTCAGTGGAGAGGTCTGAAGGCCTCATCGGTTCGGCCAGCAGCTTTACATTTGGAACTGTGGTAGCTCCCCTTTATCATCAGGTGTTTGGCATGGTGGGAGCCGAGGGTCAAATCTCCGATGATTCACTCCAATCCAATTCAACTGGAGGTAAGCTGAATATGAGAAACTTATCAACAAGTTATTGTCCTCCTGCAGTAACAAGAGAAAATAGCTTTAATATTCCCGCAGATACCAGAAGGAATCACACTGAAATAGGCGGAGACCAGGCTGAGATTCTACCTTCAAACCAAGGACACAAAGATACATGGGAGGAACCAGAGCCATCTTTAAACATTTCAGACTCTGAAGCATCAACAGCGCAAATCCCTAGAGAGAGTTTGGACCTCCAGGGAGAAGTTCTGGAAGCCTCTTTGGTCCATGACCCCCAATGTGGAGTTCTTGTCCAGAAACAGTTGATGACAGAAACAGCTCACACTCATCCAGCAGAGAAAACAACTTCACAAATAGAAATATTTCACCATGTCCCGCTCTCACTGACCCAGATAGACACGACTTCATTTTTTAACCCTGAACTCTCTCCGATTGCATCGGTGAACACCAGTGCTGAGATGGAGCTGCCAACCAGCAGGGGTGAAGCAGCTGCGTGTGAGCATGTCAGTGAGTTAAACAACACGGATGACACTCGTACAACATTAACTCCATCAATAACCAATACATTTTTGAATCAGGAGGAATCAGAGTTTCCATATGACTTAGATTCTAGCTGTGTAATTGATTCAACCACAATAGAACTTGATAATATCTCTACTGAAGATCAAAATGTTTCTGTTGTCTCATTTGAAACAGCCAAAAACAAGTGTAGCATGGGAGAAGACCTCATCAGCGAAATACCAAAGACTTTTCCAGAGACACCAAACAGCATGGGAGAGAGAAACGAGGTGACAAGCAACCTGGGAAAAGAGAAAACAATGCTTTCTGCTGAAAACGAAGACAGCATTGAGGTATCTGAATCAAACTTGGCAGTCATAAAGAAAAGCTGTCACAAAAACAGTGACATGTTTGTGGCATTCAAAGATGAAGACACTCTGGAAGGCGTACAAAAGGAGAACACAAGTATCTCCGAAAAGGAGGAGGAAGATGAGGAGGACAGTGAAATTAAGATTACAGTCGCAAAACTGGAGGTCAGTCCAGAAAAGACTGCTGAGGAGAGAGACTGGGAAATGATGGTTGAAGAGGAGGAAGTGGATGTGTTCAGAAATGAAGAAATAAGTGAGGAAAAAAATAAAAAAGAGAAAAACACTGAAGAGGTAGAGGAAGAAACTGGTGTACATCTGGAGGAGTTGGAGGAGGGAAAGGGGTTCGAGGTGGAGATGGAGGCGATAGAGGCCACAAATATGACAGAAAAAGATGAAAGGGTGGAGCAAATGGTCAGAGAAAATGATGATGTAGAGATGGAGAATGAGGAGGAGATGACAGAGGTGCAGACTTTGGCCATGGAAGAGAAGAACGTGGAGGAGTTGGAGAAGGAGGAGTTAGTAGACATCATCAGGACTCAAGAGGAGGAAAGTATAGAAGAGGCAGAAATAGTGGAGAACATTTTACAAAAGGAAGGAGAGTATGAGGAGGAGTTGGAGGATGACATCAGAGGAGCAGAAAACCTAGAGGAGGAAGGAGAAGTGGAGAGGGAGGAAGAGATGGAGACAGACAAGAGAGAAGATGAAGATGAAGAAAAGGAAACATGTTTGGTGTGTGAGGCAGAGATTCAACCGCAGGATGAAAAATTGGAGAAGGAAGAAGAAGAGGAGATCCCAGATTACAAGGAGATGATGGCCAAAGAGGCAGGAGATGAAGAGATCACCGAAGAGGAGGTGAAAGAGGAGAAGGAAAATGAAAGCAGAGGTTTAGACGAGAGATCTGATAATGATAATAATAATCCTAATCCTTATAAAATGCTAAACGCAGCAGAGGACAATTTCTCCACACCGGCAAACAGTTTGCAGGCAGCTGCAGGTGAGCGAGACACCAATGCAGAAACTATGGAGGGAAACGCATATAACTCTGCTGAAATGTACTTCCACGCCGAAGGTGGCACTCAAAGCAAAAATGAAGCTGAACACGAGCAATCAACGGCCATACGCATCTCAGATGGAGATGAAAACAGTGTTTCAGAGCAAAGCCTGTGTTTCTTAGAAGACAAACCGGTAGGCGATCAAACAGGTGAGGAGAGCGATTCCACAGAGTCACTTTCAGATGACGAGGTGGAGTTGCACATGCGCTGTCTGCGTGCCGCCCACCGGAAGAATCCTGGACAGGCCATTAAGGATATCAGCAAAGGCCTGGGAGGAGGAAATATGGGAAAAAGACCCTCTATAGCCAGGGGAAAACAACTACCCCTGCCCATGCCGTCCATCGATGAGTCCCTGGATGAGGAACAACCCACCTGCATCCTTCAGGACCATCAGGAGGACACGCAACCAACAGTAGAACCCCTCCCATCAGTGGAAGAACAGAAATCTGTCAGTCGGCACGTTGCACGATGGCGACAGACACTCACCCGCATTAATATCATGCAAACGTTGCTATACAGCACCTTGGTGGCGGTGTTTCTATTTGTGGCATACCACTATGACTTTCTCGCCTGTTTTGCTTTGTACTTGATATCTGCATTCTGGCTGTGTTTTCGTGGAGACAAACAGCCCCCCAAAAGCAACAACCGAGTAGGTTGAAGAAAACTGTTAAGAGTACATGTGTAATTCTGCTTGAGTGCTGCCCTCTATTGTTCAGTGGCGGGAATAACAACAACAAATTAAAGCAAGACATAAATTTGAATAGAAAGGAATGGACCACACAGCATGTTCCCCATCATCCGTAGAAATTTACCGCAATATTTTATACTTTACTGAGGACTGAGAGTGTGAGACAAGTTTTTTTGGGGTCATCAATCAACATTAGAACCTGTCAGCTGGTCCAGCTCCAGTGTTTTGAATTTAAAAATCTTTTGAGGTGGGGAATGCTGAGTTTTTACTTTGTTTTTAATCAGTATCACTCAGCAACCCATGCTATAATATTAGCACAATATTTCTAATATTTACTAGCAATGTCATGGTTCAAGAAATCTGACATAATACCCATAGCCCCATTAAAGTTTACCTGAAAAGTCTGTTTTATATGTTATTACTTGATTTATTTTAGAATTTTCTATGTGGACCACTTAACTCTCAGTCTAAATATTACTGATAGTGTTCAGAGAGATTTGAGAATTCAAGACATACTGTGTGTAGAACAACAAGCCTCCTTCTGTGGCCCCAGCGTTCAATCTGTCCAAATATATCTGTTGTACCCCACAATTTTGCTGCTTTCCCTTTCGCTGAAGAAATTAAGAGTGCCTTGTAGTTTTTAAAGAAGAAGAAAAACAGACTGAAATGTAGAAAAAGGAACTGCTGTTGAATTGCATGTGATCAATTAAAATGTTTTTGAAAACATTCATATTTCATACCACTATCTATATATTCCCTATGGGAGAATGATGACTCTATCTTGTCTTCTTAAATTCCAACACAGACAGTGAACATGTCATTAAGTATTTGACTTTACAAAATACTCATCTTAACAAACAAACACATTTTGCCCAACCAAGGACTTTTGCTTTTTCCACTTGTTCTTCGTTGACCGATTTCTTTGTTGTACTGGTGTGAACTCAGCGAAAAGGCTGTGGACCACTGTTTGAACTGTTCACTCTACAACGGTATCCAACATTATAGAGATGTAAATTAAACTGGTAAAGCTTTATGCACTGATGTCACTCAAACAACATTTCTTTAATTTCTGTCTCTTGTGTTTACTTTGATATTCATGATATAAATAAACGGTATGAATATAAAAATAACTGAATCAGATTTTATAACAGCTCTTATGATTGAAAACCAAAAGAAAATCCACATTCATGTAATATAAATGTTACTTCTCCTCTAAGACCAGCCATGTTTAAAGCCATATCTTGCCGGGGGTCTGACAGCAGCATGTAGCTCATTGTGTGCACTGACTCCTCCCTCAGTTCAACTCCATTCGGCTGAAAACATCATTCCCTTCAACTAAGATGTAGCTACCATTAGCTGACAGGGTTAAAGCGGAATCAGATAACTTTTTGGATTTGGTCTTTTTCATCTTTTATGTCAACTGTCTCAAAGACAACCGAGACGCTTTTCTTTATATATATTTTTTTAACAGCCACATTTATGAAATTACAGGCATTATAAGAACAATCAAGACCATAAATGCCAGGGGAGGGAAAACAGATACAATAAAATAAGTAAAGAAAAGACGCTTTATTTATAAATAAATAATTTTAGAATAATTATTACTTATTTATTTTCTATTTTAATTTTATTTAACATTTAAATTTTTACTTAATTTTATTTTCAATTATTAATAACAATTAGTTATATATTAATAATTATAACGCTAATAGACAATACATAAATAAAAATAAATAGTTGATTCATTGATTTAATATTTTAATTATTGTTAGTTACTATTAATTATAAATAATAATAATAAATTAATTAATCAATAAAGAGACGCTTTATTTCTTCCTTCATAATGTAGACTATCGCAGAGGTAGAGGAGGTATGTTCACAGAGGACGAGGAGGTATGGTCACAGATGATGATGAGGTATGTTCACAGACGAGTAGAGTGAAAAATTCTACGTGAGCTGTAAACAACAATAGTAGAGAACTGAGGTGAACAGTGATTGTGTCATTCTCCCATTTCACTCACGCTCATCTTCTTCCTCCCCCTCCGGTTTCCTCCCACAGTCCAAAGACATGTAAGTCAGGTGAACTGGCTGTACTAATTGTCCCTAGGTATGAATGTGTGTGTGTGTGTGTGTGTGTGTGTGTGTGTGTGTGTGTGTGTGTGTGTGTGTGTGTGTGCCCTGTGATGGCCTGGCAGCCTGTCCAGGGTGTCTCCCCACTTGCCGCCCAGTGACTGCTGGAATAGGCTCCAGCATCCCCACGACCCTGAGAGCAGGATAAGATAATGGATGGATGGCTGGATGGATAATATGTTTTGGGCAAACAGTGGGTTAATATAATGGAAAGGGGAATGGACCAATTACAAATTATTCTTCTGATGGTATCTGGGGGAATCAGCGACTCCCCCGTGTCAGGACCTTCAGTAGCTGTAACTGAATGCATGTGTAATCCAAGTCAATGTGGGCATGAATTTGATTTTGAAAGTTGTCTTAGCCAATCATATTTTGTTGAGTTGTGGGCGGGACAATATCCTGACATCTCCCGGGTATTCGCGAATTCGATAAGCGACCAGCGAAGGTAGTCAGTGAGTGAGCATGGGGAAAGGGAGACGACAGAACGACAACGAAGGATGTAGAGAGCAGCGAAATGGCGGGAGTGAGTGAAAAAGACCATGTGGCTGAATTAACAGAAACTCAATTTTCTAGATTTCCTTTTCAGGAAAAACTAGAAATAATCCAGAAAGGTTGACCATCACCCGCCTTGCCAGGATTGGTGCAAGCTATCAAGAGCTACCAGAGGCATTTTTAAACTAGCAGCTACAGTTGCTATCCATGGCTAACGGGCTGCCTGCGCACCAACATGCTGTACTGCTGGGATGTTTTCCCTGGTCCAATATGGGATTTACTAATTTGAGTTGCTTAACTAAAGCAGCTCTGAAACATCAGTCCATCCTGCGTGCCACTGCTTCTCTGAAAACATTTGGAAACACACTACTGACCTGCAGCTGAGTGAGCAACAGCGGAGAGAGACCATTGCACACAACCAGAAGGTGAGTATGTGCAGAAATATGTCACCAGACTAACTTTTCCAGTTTGTCACACCAGCATATGATTTGACAACCAGACCAAAAGTTTCAGTCAGACAGAGAAACAAGAAATTATTATTTTTCTAAACGTTCCTTAATTGTGAAGTCGCACCGGTGCTACCTTTGAAAAAAATCACTTGCACCTTGAAAAAAAAAATGGTCGCAAAATGTCTGTAGTCAGCCTTGATCCTCAGTGAAAATTCAACTCGATTATCAGTCAGGATCAAATAGTTACAGAGATGAATTCAATTTCATAATATTACAGTATCTCAAGTTTAATGGAATTCAGTTCCAAACTAATAAATTCAATTTCAATTTCAACTTATACTATTCAGATTCAATTTTTCAATGCAATTATTCAAATTTAATCATACAAATTCAAATTATGTGATTTAAAATGTATTTTTCTAATGCAATTAAAAAAAATGTGTGTGTGTGTGTGTTGTGAAGCCAGTTAGGGCAAAGAAATCTTTAATATGCTGAACTTTCATGTGACAGGGCTCTGGCTATTATTTTTATTGCTGTATTTGATTTTTTTTTAATTGACACGTGGTCCTACTGAAGGCCAAAGGTCCAGGGCCACGGTTCACCACTGCGTATGTGTAGCAATGGCTCAGTGTTTTTGTCCCTGGTGGGACATTTAACATGCCATCTCTATTTTGGCAGTTTGTGGCTGAGGTTTGCGCTGTTAAAATCCCCAAGGATAATGAGTAGGGGGTCTGATATTTGCGCTCCATGTTTGTAATTTGATCAGCCAGATGTTTTAAGCCTCTTTAACACAGGCTTGGGGGTGGGATATAGACACTGACCAGAAGAAGGAAAATTCCCGCGGTGAATAGAATGGTTTTCCGGCAGTGAAAAAGGGCTCGAAGTGAGGCTGCATGATTTCTTCAACTCTAGGACATCCGTACACCAACCCTTGTTTATGTAGAAGCATATGCCGCCACCCCGTTTTTTTTTCACGATAGCTTCATCCATATATCGTGGTCTGCCCAGAGGAGTTGGAACTGCAGCCGATGATGTGTACTGTCCATGATATGCTCACTAAGCCAGGTTTCAATGAGACACAGGGTGGCAGATCTGGAAAAGCTCGAGTTTTTTCCATTTATGTGTAGGAGTATGCCCATCTTGTTGGCCAGAGAGTGGACATTCGCCAGGTGGATTGGTGGGAGCACGTTTCTAAATCTCCGCTGTCGCAGAGCACTCCGGCTCGCTTCCCCCTTCAGCGTCTTCGTCGTAGTCCGCACAGGGCTGTACCAATCAAGACCTCGGCAAGACTTTCATTAAAACGTTTGGGTAAAGTCGGTAAAAAAGACTGTTCAGTTTGTCGAGTGGACAGTTGGAGGCTTAAAAGTCCTGCTGTATGTGATCAGTGAGTGGGTGCTGGAAACTAAACAAATAAACCAAAGAAGGTTGAATCAGTTCATCTGGATACAACATTTCTTTACAGATACGCCACAACCCAGTTATCCCTGTGGTAACTTCTCTGACACCTCCTGCTTAAAACCCCCAAAAAATCACAAGGATCATGAGGCCCCGCTTTCACGGTCTGTCTTCATACTGAAAATCAAGCTCAAGCGAGCTTTTGCCCTTCGGCTCCTCAGGAGGTTTCTGTCCTCCCCGAGCTCACCTTAGGACACCTGCATTACCATTTGACAGGTGAACCGCCTAGTCAAACTCCCCACCTGCTACTGTCCTCCTGGCATAACAAATTAACAAAAATAGAAAAAGTACGAGAGTGCAGAACCGAGGCTACTGTCTGTGATACCATCTTGATGGTGCCATCAAGACTGAGTTGACCTGCAGGCCAGAACAAAAATTCTAGTGTACAGCTGTATAGGTTAGAAATCTGGACCACATATAGCAGGCACTCGAGGCATACCAACAGTGATGCCTCAAGAAGATCCTTAAGATCAGCTGTGAGGAGGCTAACATGCCTACTATAACTGCCACTATCGCACAACATCAGCTGAGATGGACTGGCCATGTCTGACAAGTCCCTTCACTCTCAGCTCGTGACAGGACGCCGTGCCTCAGGAGGACAAATGAAGCGACGTTAAGATAAGATGAAGGTCCACATCAAAACTCTGGCATTGACCTTAACACCTGAGAACAAGCAGCAAAAACAGGGAGGCCTTGAGACTGGTTGTCCGGGTGCTACAACCATGATCTCCACTGTGCTGCTGAAAAAAGCAACAGACTCAGAAAGGAGTGAGTTACCAAAAAGGCCCAAACCACATTCTCAACTAATTCTTCACACCCTTGCCCACATATCTCCAAAACATGCGGCCCCAGCATCAGCCTCTACGCCCACCTGAAGACTCACAAGGACCTAGATGGAGGACAGTCATACCCGATCCCGAGTGACCACCGACGATGATGATGATTGCAATCTGCTCAAAAACGCAAAGAAGAAAAAAAAAAGAATAACATTCTGAAGGTCTGTTGGTTAACATCTTGTTTTGTTAGCCTTATTTTTCAGTAGAGTTTTGCTGAGCTCTTTTAAGGGCTCTATAACTCAGTTAATTCTGTTGTCCTCGGTTATTTGTTTTTGTTGAATCTTTTTGGGAAAATAAACCCAGCTTTCGAACTTCCATCCTATGTTTCCTTGTACCTTGACTGCTTGGTCCGCGACAGAGACAAAGTATGCGACTTGGCCATGGGCACGGCCATTTCTGAAATGGCTCTCTTGATGTTGGCCTCCTCTTATAGATCAGTATAAACAGATGCAGTATGTCATCTGACAACTGTCTGACTGTGTCTGTCAAACCAAATCACTTGACCAGTGTGTGCAGTGGACAGGCTCAGACAGAAGTGTCCTCCAGAGAGAATGTCCCTTCTGTTGTTGTTGATGTGTTTGCATATGAAGTAATACCAGGCCTGGTAAATATTAGACTGTTCTTTCTCTATATGGTATTAGCTCACAGATAACACATACACACACAAACATGCACACATTAAAGTGGTCTAATACACTGTGAGGCACACATCATTACACACAAATCTGAGTTACACATTTTGTAATTAAACTAAATCACTTGCCTACACCCCGCTCCCCTTCAACAATAGCTTTCGGCAATGCTTTGTGCAAAACACAACAGTCAGCTCTCACCACAAAGACACGGCGCTACTCAGTATCTGAATACTTGTTAGTAGGAACCTGATAGCTGCAGAGCTCTTTTCTGCACATAACATGCAGCAGATGTTCTTTTTGCATATATTTTTTTCACCTTTTATTGTCTAAATCCCTTTACAACTTCATCTGCTCAATATTCAGATAAGCAAATACTCTCAATCTGAACAAAAAAATCTATTTGAGATATTCTTAGTTTTAGTTTTAATTCTTTTACAGAATG
The DNA here is from genome assembly GCF_029633865.1 of Lampris incognitus. Lineage (NCBI taxonomy): Eukaryota > Metazoa > Chordata > Actinopteri > Lampriformes > Lampridae > Lampris > Lampris incognitus. The sequence continues at coordinate 4,582,960 of NC_079216.1, read as the reverse complement.
TTTCATTTTGTCCTTTATGGTTTTTTGGCTTTTCTGATGTGAGCATCACGCAAAGTCAAACTCCTATCTGCAAACTCATCAGTGAAACTCGACCTGGCTTGACTTCCATGACCTAAAGAAGAAACCGCAATGGATTTTTATCAGCTCTGCAACAGCAGCTTGTTTTGTTTACATGCTTGTGATGTAGATGTGTCATTCTGACCGCCTAACTCAACGGCACGCCATTTTGACTGTGGTCATGATATTTAAAAGGTTTTCTGTTTAGCTCGTCATCCATCCATCCATCCATTATTCAAGCCATTATCTAAATTCGGGTTGCGGGGATTCTGGAGCCTATCCCAGCAGTCATTGGGCAGCAGGCAGGGACACACCCTGGACAGGCCACCAGTCCATCACAGGGCCGACACATTCACACCTAGGGACAATTTAGTACGGCCGATTCACCTGACCTACATGTCTTTGGACTGTGGGAGGAAACCGGAGCACCCGGAGGGAACCCATGCAGACACAGGGAGAACATGCAAACCCCAAACCCGGGATGACCCCCAAGGTTGGACTACCCCGGGGTTCGAACCCAGGACCTTCTTGCTGTGAGGCGACCGCGCTAACCACTGCGCCACCATCCTGCCAGATTTAGAATTGATTTTACAATTCTATTGCTCACTTTTAAGGCCTTAAACGGTCTTGCTCCTGAATAGATCTCTTGATTTATTGACCTGGTATACACAAGATCCACAGATGGAGCCCTGCTGGTTTTCCCAGGTCACGGTTTGTCACCAAAGGTGATAGGGCTTTTAAAAAAGAAAAGAAAGGAAAGGAAAGCCACTTTATTTCATCATTGTACAGGTTACAATGAAATGTGTTCTCTACATTTAACCCATCCTATTATATAGGAGCAGTGGGTAACTGCAGCACCCGGGGACCAACTCCAGTTCTTTTCCTATTGCCTTGGTCAGGGGCACAGACAGGAGTATTAACCCTAACATGCATGCCTTTTTGATGGTGGGAGGAAACCGGAGCACCCGGTGGAAACCCACGCAGACATGGGGAGAACATGCAAACTCCTCACAGAAAGGACCTGGGACAGTCTGAGGTTCGAACCCAGGACCTTCTTGCTGTGAGGCAATAGTGCTAACCACTGGGCCACTGTGCTGTAGCGCCCCCACACTATGGAACTCTCTTCCTATTGAACTAAGACATAGTAAGTCTCTAGCTTCTCATCTCATCTCATCATCAGCCGCTTCTCCGGGGTCGGGTCGCGGTGGCAGCAAGCTAAGTAGGGCACTCCAGATGTCCCTCTCCCCAGCAACACCCTCCAGCTCCTCCTGGGGGATCCCAGGGTGTTCCCAGGCCAGATTGGACATGTAGTCCCTCCAGCAAGGTCTGTGTCTACCCCGGGGTCTCCTCCCAGTTGGACGCGTCTGGAAAACCTCCAACGGAAGACGCCCCTGTCATTTAGCTAGCTTGTCATCCGACACTCTTCATTCTCTTACTAACAGCTGCAAGTCTAACCACAGTATGCCACAATATGTTGTTCTATTGCTGCAAAGCGACGTTTAAAACGAAGAATAACTTTTACTAAGTTGTCCATCCATCCATTCATTATCCAAACCGCTTATCCTATTCTCAGGGTGGCGGGGATGCTTGAGCCTATCCCGGCAGTCATTGGGCAGCAGGCGGGGAGGCTTTACTAAGTTGTATGGTGGATCACTGCTATCTTGGATTCAAAGTTGTTGACATGTTTATTAAAGCACCTGCACGTTCAAAAAAAGTTAAAAGCAAAGTCTTCAATGATTCAACTCAACTTAAGTGCATTTATCTCATGAAAAGTTAAATAATTATTTTTTTTATATAATCCCCCCACCCTTTTCTCCCCAGTTGTACTTGGCCAATTACCCTATTTTCTGAGCCGTCCCGGTCGCTGCTCCACCCACTCTGCCGATCTGGGGAGGGCTGCAGACTACCACATGCCTCCTCCGATACGTGGAGTCGCCAGCCGCTTCTTTTCACCTGACAATGAGGAGTTTCACCAGGGGGACGTAGCGCGTGGGAGGATCACACTATTCCCCCCAGTTCCCCTCCTCCCGAACAGGCACCCCGACCGACCAGAGGAGGCGCTAGTGCAGCAACCAGGACACATACCCACATCCGGCTTCCCACCCGCAGACACGGCCAATTGTGTCTGTAGGGACGCCCGACCAAGCCAGAGGTAACATGAGGATTCGAACCGGCGACCCCTGTGTTGGTAGGCAACAGAATAAACCGCCACGCTACCCGGACGCCCTCCAAAAAAGTTAAATAATTATTATTGTGCAGCATTAGAATCTTTTAATGAGTCAAGAACAAAGAAAGGCTTTAAAGTTTTCAGAGAGCTGGTGAGTGCCATGAGTTCAGTGAAGGGGTCTTCCTTTTTTTCTCCCAAAATAGTTTCAGAAACTGCCAGGGTTTTGTCTGTAGCTGTTATGTCATTGTAGCATGTGGTACTGCATATGTACTGATCTATGATATCCAGTCTTCATTGCCATGGTTTAGTTATGTAAATCCTCTTGTGTGATGACACTTAATACAGAGCAGCATTGGAGTGCGTCAGCTGAGCTTTCTGCAGGCGACGTAAACAGAGCAGTTACCATCATGTGCTTGTTATTTTTGTCAAGTTACATGATGGCATTTGAGAGAGAATTCATAACAACAACTGTGAGGGTTTCCTGCTTTAATATACTGATCCAATTGTCCAGACTTCGTTTGAAATTCAACTCCAATGGTGAAAACAAAACAAAACTAAACTATTATTTAAATTGTTGTGCTCAACAATTTCAATAATTTGGATTGGTTTCCCAGAATGTAGCTCCTAGACAGCTTTCCCTGTAAAAAATAACCCTGTTAAGGCACTTGTGTTAAGTGGATGTTAATAACCAAATCTGTCTATGGAATAGTTCAGCAAATTTTAAGACACATGCCTCTGGAAATACATAGGAGATGCTATCTAATGCTGTAAAACACCACGGGGACGCACAGTTTCCATATAGAAGTCAAAATGTTACTTGTTTCAAATAAATGCACAAAACATTCAATGCTGTCTGTTTTTTCTCCTATTAATGTGAATTCTGTACTGTAAGATGATTTACTTTGCCATTTAACAATGGTTCGTGATGCGTAATGCTAAGGGGGAGTCATGATTTGTAACTTCTCCACGGTAAAAGTAAACAGCCAGTCACATCACAACTCTTTAACATTAATCAAGGGGTGTCCGGGTAGCGTGGTAGTCTATTCTGTTACCTACTGACACGGGGATCGACGGTTCGAATCCCCGAGTTACCTCCGGCTTGGTCAGGCATCCCTACAGACACAATTGGCTGTGTCTGCGGGTGGGAAGCTGGATGTGGGCATGTGACCTGGTCGCTGCACTAGCGCCTCCTCTGGTCAGTCGAGACGCCTGTTCGGGGGTGAGGGGGAATAGCGTGATCCTCCCATGCGCTACGTCCCCCTGGTGAAACTCCTCACTGTCAGGTGAAAAGAAGCGGCTAGCGACTCCACAAGTATTGGAGGACGCATGTGGTAGTCTGCAGCCCACCCCGGATCAGCAGAGGGGGTGGAGTAGCAACCGGTACGGCTCGGAAGAGTGAGGTAATTGGCCAAGTACAACTGGGGAGAAAACGGGGCAAAAAAAAAAAAAAAAATTCACCAAAAAAAAAAAAAATTATATTGCATGATCCACTTTTAGTCTCTCAAGCATTTATCAACAATTTAATCAACCCCTGGTCTGTTCCGCTTTGATGCCTGATCCTTCCATTGGTGGTGATTTTAACAATGTACTGTCTAGTCACAGCGCCTTCTCTTTCAGGATGCCACTAATGACCTAAAAGTGATTAGTGGTCCTGGGTTAGATGGCACTGAGACTAGGGATGCGCCAATCTGATACACAGCATCAGTATCGGTCAGACACTGGCCAAAATCACCGGATCGGATATCGGGGGAAAAAAGGTATAATCCATTAGACTAAACTATCATGTAAATGCTTAACTAAACTTTGAGCAACATGCTGTAAAGAGAGATGTGTCATGATGAGTAGCATGTGTCACATGATCAGTAGCTAGAACATGAGTCAGACCACAGTGAGACCATCATCATGTCTGCTGTGTGGAGTCATTTTAAGCTCAAGGAAGAAAAAAAGCAAAACAGCCGAGTGCAAATCATGAAATGTGAGTTTTTCAAGGGGTGGCAGCAGCATTGGAAACTTCAACACCATGAACTTGATTAAGCACTTGCAGAAGAATCATGGAAAGGAGTGTAACAAGCATGAATGAGTAGACTCGCTAGTCGGTTGGACCCTTTAGTCGACTGGTAAACACAGTCACCTGTGGCATGGGAGACCCAGGTTCGTGTACTGGCTGCAGCGGTTCCCGGCTGCCCCCTGAATTTGCTACATTGGTGTCAGAAGTGGGATGGTGAGACTGTGAGGCCATTGGAAGCACGTGCGCCCAGAGGTGTGAGGGAGCTGGTATGCTTAAGCATGGGGACGCACCTCCCGAAGAAGGGGAGTAGTGTAATGAGCATGAATGAGTAGACTCGCTAGCCAGTTGGCTAATGGGTCGGACCCTTTGTCGACTGGTTAATGTAGACACCCATGGTGCAGGAGACCCGGGTTTGCATCCCAGCTGCGGCAGTTCCCGGCTACCCCCTGAATTTGCTACAATGGTGTCAAAAGTGGGATGGTAAGACCATAAGGACATTGGAAGCGCGTGCGTCCAGAGGCGTGAGGGAGCTGGTATGCTGAAGTGCGGGGATGCACTACCAGAAGGAGGGGGGTAGTGTAATGAGCATGAATGAGTAGACTCGCTAGCCAGTTGGCTAATGGGTCGAACCCTTTAGTCGACTGGGTAACATAGTCGCCTGTGGTGCGAGAGACCCAGGTTTGCATCCTGGCTGCAGCGGTTCCCGGCTGCCCCCAGAATTTGCTACAGGAGTATATCAAACAGGCAATGAGTGCCCCAAAAAAAGTGTGCCGCAACAACAAACATCAAACATTCCTGGAAACAATTCAGAAGTGTGAGAAAGTCCCCCCAGAAAGCAACAAAGCAAAGTTGATAACTGAGAATGTCACTGAATTCATTGTGCTGGATGACCAACCCCTTTCTGTTGTTGAAAATATGGGTTTTTGACACTTGGAGCCTCGCTACACATTGCCAAAGCGGCAATTAATCTCTGAAATGGCTATCCTAGATAAGTACAAGCAAGTGTGCGAATTTATTCCGAAATACTTGGAAAAGGTTGCTATGGTTAGTTTCACAAGTGTTATCTGGAGCTCAGACTTGTGTCCAATGTCATTACTAAGTCTGACAGTACAGTGGATAGATGGAGATGTTAAATGCCTTGGACAAGTGAGAAGAGGAAAGTCCTTGTCATTTCAAGAGACAATGCCAGTAACATAATAAAAGCAATGGATCACCTTGGAGTCACCAGTTTAGGATGCTTCATGCATACCATGCAACTTATTCCCAGAAAGTTGAACCAGTTCATCTGGACACAATGTGTAGTGGGAGAAATGTGTCATCTCTCATCTAAGTGACCTCTTCAGTCTGACTGCAGGTATCACCACCCTTATAAACAATACAGTGGCATAACACCCGAAACCAGCGATCGGTTCCATATGCAAATTGCCATGACCATTAAGTAGATTTACAATGGCCATGTGTACTATTCACAGAGGATTGGGGAATAGTTGCAATCACAACATTGTAAGATCGCAGTTTCGGTCATTATGCCACTGTATAGTTTATAAGGGGTGGGGATACCTGCAGTCAGTTTAGACTGAAGAGGTCACTTAGATGAGTGGTGACATACAAACACACAAAGTAAAACCAAATTGTTGTTACCAGTTTCCACGCCTGATTCTGACTCAGCTGCCGCTGCTGGCTCTTCAGTCTGGAGCTGGTCTTTGCTGCCCTCTGCAAAACCATGAAACCAACTTCAGTGAAACTCATAACTGGATTCATAATTGGATTGGATTGGATTGCATTCTAACTACATTACATGAGCTAACTGTAGTAGTATCTACACAGCACCCCCAAACATAATGGCGTAAAGCTAATTGTTCATCTACTTGAAGTTCGTTTAGATTTAAATCAATAACTTTTGTTTGTGCCTATAGCAAAACGAACGAGTCGTTGCCGTTTTAGTTTGTTTTGTGAAAATGTGATGTATTTACGAGAAAAGCCCTGCTAAAGGACAATATGAGTGCGCTGCGGGATCCGACGAGTACGGCCCGCTAGCTAAACGGCACCTACAATCACGACGAGGAGAAATTCTCTTCACCACGACTGCAGGCGCCGAATACATCAACAGGCAAAAATTCAACCATTATTTAAAAGCTACTACAAAGGCTAAATTCTTACCCTCCCTTCTCTTTTGGAAAAATCCAGAAAGATCAAGTGGTTGTTGTTGTTTTCCTGCAGGGTCTGCCATTTCTCCTCGACTCGCTTCTTCTTCCCGCTTTTAACTTGTGTCACGTGACTCGGCGCTGACCATCAGACCCTCCCACGCATGCGTGGCGCGCACGCGCACACACAGTTAAGTGTAAGGGACGTTATTTTGACAGGCTGTTATGTTACGAAGACTATCGGACAGTCACACGCGTTACGTTTTTTTTTGTCAGGCATCACAGCTTGAATTTAAAATTATATTCGGGGCTAAATGACCTGGTGACGCCGACGCTTGGAGGACATTCAAGTGGAGCCGAGGCCACGTTTCCGCACGGTCTTGCTAAAAACGGAAACGTTTTTCCTGTGCGTTTTAAAAAAGTTCCGCGTTCAGACGACGTCGTTTTGAATACGATCCGCACACACATGGATCCGCAAAAAACGACTGAAAGCGCTGTAGTACGCATGCCAGGCCAGTAGTCGGCGGTGTAACTTCGTAGTATAGAGCCTTTCCGGTGGACCCCAGTAGAACCACGCGCCTGCGCACAAACGCTTTCTTCTCAGCGGCGGCGAGTAAACGAACACGGTGGCGAGTGTACGCTGGAAAACAGATCGTTTTGTCCGGACGGATGATGACGTGGAGTTGTCGCTCCGAGGGACCCTGGACTATAAAGCGTCAACAGTCCAGGAAAACGTCGATTAGCGTTAATAAACGTAGCAGAGATAACGGCGCAAACACAGCTCGGCAATCCGCCATTGTTAACGCCGTCTTCTTACTCGCGCATGGCTGTTTGACTGAAAACGCAATACGCATGTGCGAAGTGGCGCCGTGACGTCACCGTTTTCGCAGGAACCGGTTGCGCTGGTTTACACGGCGAGGCCGGAGTCGCGTTTCAAAAGATTTCGCTCTGGAACCCGGTTTCAGAAATTTACGTTTTCAGCACACGACACACCACTTTAAGCAGTAGTGTGTGTGCGTGTGTGTGTCTTTGTCTGTGTCTGTGTGTGTGAGTGAGAGAGAGAGAGATCTACACACAAAAATCCCACTTTAGTTCAGTGTTTCCCAACCCAGTCCTCAAGGACCCCCTATCCTGCAGATTTTCATTGTAACCCTGCATAGGTAGCCCTGCTTGTACTTACTCGACCAATCATCTCGCAGCACTTAATTATGCAAGGTGTGCAACATCTGACAAAATTCATTGCAGATTGGTTGAATAACTACAAACAGGTACCTATTCAGGGTTGCAAAGAAAATATGCAGGGTAGGGGGTCCTTGAGGACTGGGTTGAGAAACACTGCTTTAGTGTGTGTGGAATTTTTACTTTTGCACATCTACTGACAGTGTAACCGGTTACTTTCTTGCCCGGTGCGGGATTCGATACGGGGTGTACTGCACCACAAGGCGACATCACTAACCGCTCGACTAAAGGGTCAGACCCGTTAGCTAGCGGCTAACGTGTCTTATTAGTAGTTTACAACAGTATTTCATATCAAGCATCAGCCTTCAGATTGTGATTAATTACTTTATATTAACGGTAGGCTAATGGTACCCTCTGGTATCTGGCACCAAGACGTTAGCAACAGATCCTTTACATACTGTAAGTTGCGAGGTGAGGCCTCCATGGATCGGACTTGCTTTTCCAGCACATCCTACAGGTGCTCAGTAGTATTGCGATCTGGGGAATTTGGAGGCCGAGGCAACACCTTGAACATTTTGTCATGTCAAACCATTCCTGAACAATTTTGCAGTGTGGCAGGGCGCATTATCCTGCTGAAACAGGCCCCTGCCATCAGGGAATATTGTTGCCATGAAGGGGTGTACCTGATCAGCAGTGATGTTTAGGTAGGTGGTACGTGTCAAAGTAACACCCACATGAATGCCAGGACCCAAGGTTTCCCAGCAGAACATTGCCCAGAGCATCGAACTGCCTCCGCTTGATTACCTTCTTCCCATAGTGCATCCTGTGGTGCCATCTCTTCCCCAGGTAGATGATGCACACACACACGGCCGTCCACATGATGTAAAAGAAAGTGATTCATCAGACCAGGCCACCTTCTTCCATTGCTCCATGGTCCAGTTTTGATGCTCAAATGCCCATTGTAGGTACTTCAGCGGTGGACGGGGGTCATCATTGGCACTTTAACTGGTCTAACTTTTTCAGCAATGTGAGCTGCACTAGCCCTTCTGTGGGATCAGACCTGATGGGATAGCCTTCGCTCCGCATGCGCAGTGAGCCTTGCGCACCCCTTGCGCTCACTGGTTGTCCTTCCTTGGACCACTTTAGTAGATACTGACCACTGCATACTGGGGGCACCCCACAAGACCTGCCGTTTCCGAGATGCTCTGACCCAGTCGTCTAGCCATCACAATTTGGCCCTTGTAAAGGTCGCTCAGATTCTTACACTTGCCCATTTTTCCTGCTTGCAACTCATCAACTTCAAGAACTTACTGCTCACTTGCTGCCTGATATACCCCACCCCTTGACAGGTGCCATTGTAATGAGACAATATATGTTATTAACTTACCTGTCAGTGGTTTTAATGTTTTGGCTGATTGGTGTACACTTAAAAAAAAGTACCATGTACTAGAGGACTGCATTGGGATGAGAAGGTACTAGAGAGCACTGTACCAATGCTGCCATCCATGGCGCCATCATGGTTTTTGATGTAAAATCCTTATATATAGCTGAGGGGCTGGGAGAGCCAAGGTATATGCTTTTCATTGCATTGGACGCAGTAGAGGACTGAATTGAGAATGGGATCCCACGGGCCCCATGGGGCACAACACAAATCTTGTGGGAGCAAGCGGTTTTAACTTTGCTGTGGGTGGGAGCAGGTGGTCAAAGATAAAATGCGGGTCCCGGGATTTAGCTAGCGCTAACCAGAAGGATGGAGCCAACAAATGAATTTGAAAAGAAGATCAAAGCAGGTCATTACAACACAAAAGCAAAGCAAAGCAGGTCTGACATTCAGAAAAAAATCTCGGTCATTACTGACAAAGATAGAAACAAACTGGACTTTGTTAGTTGCCACAGACGTGTAAAAGTACTGATCTACAATGGGCACAAATCTGGCACCTCTGGGTCGAGGCGACGTACTTGCTCACTTCTCCCCAGTCAAAGTAGGCCCTCCTTCAAAGACAGAGCCCTTCTGCCTGCACATATTAAGTAAGATACTATCGAGGAATGTGTTGAACGTTGCTGTAGAGACATCCGGCCGTGTGACATTGTTGCCAGGAAAGATTTTGTTGACATATTTCAACACGTTGTTTATGTAGCCACTAAATGGCAAATCTGATGTAAAAGATATTGTGCCTCACCCAACCACTGTATGATGAGGGGAGAGCACAGGCACTGCAGGCATCAGTCTCCTTATTAACAAGCCACAGTAGAATAACACATTTGCCCTGAGGGACGGGAAGAGGCACAAAATCTGTAGAACGTTATTGTGCGGGCGTGAATGGTCAGAATGTTTGCGGGAGTGGATACACCCATTGCGGGAGTGGGTGGTGATAGTCAGAAATCTGCCGCATGCGGGTAAGATTAAGAAAATAGTCCCACGCAGGGCTCTAGTACATGGTAGAGCTATGGTAGCCAACGGAGGGGCTACCAAAGAAGTGCACCGTGATGTGCACATCTTTGATAGGGAGGAAGGCTGGTTTGAACGGGGAGTCAAAGAGGCCATCTATCACGGATAGCAAAATTGCTGTGGCCCGGCCCCGCCCCACACCGACACTTTCATCCGGCCCACATACCGCGTGGAATGATGGCACTCGGGCGGTCCACTCCTGTTTGCCGGATCTGGGCCAGAACCAAGCCATAGCAATGCTGCATGTGCCACATATTTGCCAAAGGTGGCCATATTTGTTTTGTGATATTTGGGCCATATTCACCATTGCCGTGAGCACCGCATCTTTGCCAAAAAAAGGCCCCCATTTGATTTATCATATTTGGGCCATATTTGCTATTATACATGTGGGCCACTTAGGGCTCACGTCCATTTTGTCAGGGCCAGAAGGAGGCCATCAGTGCCGCATCATTGCCTGAAGTGGCCCACATCCGGATGCTATCTGGGATGTGAAAAGGGAGCGACTATCCCTGAACCGGGGGGGGGGGTATAAAAGTATATCTGTCGCCATCTTGCAATGCTGTGAACCATTCCCAAATCCTGCGTGAGTAGTACACATGGCCATTGTAACTCTAGTCAGTGGTCACGCCCATATGTGCATATGAACCTGGTCGTTATACCACTGTATTGTTTATAAGGGTAGGGACACCTGCCGCCAGTTGAGACTGAAGAGGTCACTTAGATGATGATGAAACGTTTCTCTCAATAAACGTTGTCTCCAGAGAACTTTCTGTCAACTTTCTGTGATTTCCTGACCTGGGTTATTGAGCATGCATAAAGACAGGAAGGACAACAGAAGAAGAAAAAAAGAAATCACCGGCGCTCTCCTGCCCACCCTGCAGGACTTGTACACCTCTAGAGCCCGGAAACGGGTGGGAGGAATCAGCACAGACCCCTCACACCCAGGACACAGTTTATTTGAACTCCTACCCTCTGGCAAGCGCCACAGAGCAATGTGCACCAAAAACACCAGACATAAGAACAGTCTTTCCCACAAGCCATCTCTCTCATGAACCTTAACGACACGGTGCAATAATGGACACACTTATGGAAATATGATACTTTGTGAACAGCCCCCTCTGGTCAAGATGGCTGACCTACGTATCTATGATGTGCACTACCTCTTTTCTTTAACTCAGATGTGCAATACAAATGTACAATTGTAAATATTGTTATTGTCATCATTACAACAAGTATATAATTATGTAATTGATAAATGTATAGTCTATATTTTACTATATAATATTATATAATATATAAGCATAATACGTTATAAAGTTATAATATTAGTATATAATATGTAAGCAATATTATATCTAATCAGTATAATATATAAGCATAATAAGTTATTTATTATTCAGCCATAATAAAACTCTGTATAGTTGTGACCTACTCGTTGTGCATACATGCTCACATTTATCGTTCTATTTATTTTTATTTTTCCTTTTTTGTGTGAGTGATATATGCAAGTACTCGAAACTGCTGTAAAAAGGAGTCAAATTCCAAGCACACGTGGCCCATAAAGTTGATTCTGATAATAAATAATAACAAACACAATAAAGCTAAAGCTTATACGTATGTATTGACTGTCTCGGTGGTACGCCACTGCACAGAGCTGAACACACCAAATACCCGGGCCTATGGCCTGACTCTGAACTGTCATGCAAATGCCATATTAATTATAATTTGAAGATAATGAACCTTGGTATTGGTGTTCTTTACTGATCCAGAAACTGCTTTTCATTTACTGTTAGACATATGCTTGTGTTACAACTCATTTAACCAATATTGGACGATGCTGAAGTTGCATGTCAGGCTGCATCCAACACTAATCTTCTTCTTCCTCGTTTATAATAGACCTTGCAGATTTCTTGTTGCTTTCCTTTCATAACTCATCATTGTACAATGTATGACACTCTTATTGGCCCTCTCCCATCATAAGAAAACAGCGACATTGGCTGCAGTGTATTTTTAAATGTATACACCTCAGTAACCGTCACTCTTGACAGCAGTTTGTGTTGCCATTCTCCCCTAACTCAGTTGAGACAGTCAGTGCAGCTATTCTGTCTGTTCCTGCAGCCTCTAAGTCAGTAGCTAAGAAAGCGTTTATGTTTAAAGCTCCCTCTGATTGGAATAATCTCCATCCATCCATTATCCAAGCCGCTTATCCAAATCAGGGTCGTGGGATGCTGGAGCCTATCCCAGCAGTCACTGGGCGGCAGGCAGGGAGACACCCTGGACAGGCCGCCAGGCCGTCTCGGGGCCGACACATAGGGACCATGTAGTCCGGCCGATTCACCTGACCTACATGTCTTTGGACTGAGGGAGGAAACCGGGGCACCCGGAGGAAACCCAGGCAGACACGGGGAGAACATGCAAACTCCACACAGAGGACGACCCGGGACGACCCCCGAGGTTGGACTACCCCAGGGTTCGAACCCAATTCATGAAATTCGAGTAGGTCATTTAGAACATAGAACAGCACTCTTTACCGATGATGTAATCTTGCTCTACCGGAAAATATCCGGTCCATATATTTCCACTTATTCAACAAATGCCCTGTCTTCTTATTATAGGATCAGTTGTGTGCCCATAATAACACCTCTGTAATTATGTTTTATATCTTTATTACTTAGTGCTATCTCTGACTTTAGTCCTCTTTTAGTTATCTATGAATGAAGGAATGGTCCATTCTCATGCCCTGCTTGGAGCATGGCCTCCTGGTTGTGTAGTATGTGTTATTATTTGATATATTTTTGTCTTTCATAAATGTTGAACTATTTTGTACTACTGCTGTCATTGAGGACCCCCTTGAAAACGAGATGGCACACACCTCAAGGGGTTATTCCCAGTAAATAATTTCTAATATACTATTTTGTGACTTGGTCCTCGAGACGGCCGCAGGCCATTCTGTGTGAGTTCGCCTGCCAGTGGAGCGAGTCTGACTTCCGCAGGTGGAAACAGATGACAGAGGGGGAGTTAACAGACAATTAGAACAGGCATACTTGCACTTAAATTAAGCTCTCTCTCTAAACCAAACATCCATAAGAGTGGGAGGTATTATTCTTGCCCCTGCATGTATAACCCTTTTTTTTACTCGGACGTAGCTTAGCCATGTCATGTGCCTATGCTACTTAAGTACACTTTAACACAGTGTTTCTCCACCCAGTCCTCAAGGACCCCCTACCCTGCATATTTTCTTTGCAACCCTGAATAGGTACCTGTTTGTAGTTATTCAACCAATCAGCAATGAATTGTGTCAGACGTTGCACACCTTGCATAATTAAGCGCTGCGAGATGATTGGTCGAGTAAGTGCAAGCAGGGCTACCTATGCAGGGTTACAATGAGAATCTGCAGGATAGGGGGTCCTTGAGGACTGGGTTGGGAAACCCTGCTTCAACAACAATTACCGGGACCGCTGCAGAAAATTCTACATATCTACACACGTGGCATTTAATATCCAGGAATCCACACTACAGACGCTGCCGCTGACCAGCCCTGTAACACACTGCCCACAATTTCGCACACTGACCATGTACTGCCCGGCCCTATACGAGGTTTTGACCCAGACTTGTTTTACATGCGATTGTCAGAGGGACGCGTTTGCGCTTCCGAGCCTGTGATTGGACGACGGACCGTTAATTCGGGAAGCACGTTTGTCAAAGAGAGCCAATCAGACGCTGCGTTGTTGGCCGGTCCTGCCGGTACGCCGGTGTCAGAGACGGAAGGTAGTCGCCAGTTCACCAACCTCGATCGGAAAGAAGCCCCGCCTCCTTCCCTGCGTTGTCAACCAACGGAACCGGCTCCGTTTCCGTGCCGGAAGGTCCAGTCGGCCCTCATTCCTACTCTAACCCGAGCTCCATTTAACCTCCTCTGTCGCGCCACGTCCGAGACATAAACGCTCTTTTGTTGCGGAAGCGCCGTCAGCGGCTGTCACATCTCATTGGTTAAGATTGGAAACGGGGCGGGGCGTCTCTCCGTTCTGGGTTGGTGAACTGGCGACTCGCTGTCGGGGGGGCGAAAGGGGGGTGAGCCGCGGCGGCGAAGAGGTGCCATGGACCCCGCGGACAACATCGAGACGGGGGGGAGCAAAGGCAGCCCGGAGCCGCGCTACATGCTCATCCCGGCGGGGGCACCGTGCAAGAAGGAGCAGGAGAAGCTGTCGGGGGTGGTTAAAAGCGTACACAGAAGACTGCGTAGGAAGTACCGAGAAGGTGAGCTCGTCCTGTCGCAGCGCGACGTAACGTCACTCTGCGGGCTGTAACGTCAACGCTCCTCCGGCCCTGTGACGCCAGCCCGCGCGCAACACTCCGCGTTAAACGGAGACATTGTAACGCCGGTGTAACGCGCGTGGGGGCGGACGGGGTTGCGTTATCGGGAACTCGTTAAAAAAAAAAAAACAGAACGAACTTCGACGGACGAGAAAGTTGGTGGGTGTTCGTGTGTGGCGCAGCTGCGTGTAACGTAACGTTACCCGTCGCGTAACGTTACCCGTCGCGTAACGTTACTCTCGTCCGGCCTTGGACGGCTGAACGGTCCCCGCAGCCCGCCGCGTCTCGTTCAGCTCGACTCGTTTCGTTACGGTGCGACGCCGTCTTGCGTTGCGCCTTCCTGTCCCTCGGGCCGTGCCGTAGGGGGCGGGGGGGGGGTCGGCTACGCACGCACGGCCCGAATCGGGGAGCGAACCGTGCCCGGTTAATGTTCGCCGTCGTACCAGTACCGCCCAACAGCAGACCCGTACCGTGTCCCAGTTGACGACGAGCCCCGAGGGACAGGAAAGAGGAACGCTAAACTCAGCGGGTCACACATAGGCGACCATGTGCCGCGGAGTTGCAGGGAGGATGCAGGTTTACCACCTGACCACTCAGCACACCTGCTGTTTTCATTGATTCTTTTTTTAAAAATATTTTGAGACGCTTCATTGATCCCCCGTAGGGGAAGTTCTGCTCTGCGCTTAACCCATCCTAGATGTGTAGCTAGGAGCTGTGGGCAGCCGCTGTGCAGCACCCGGGGACCAACTCCAGCTCTTCTTGCCATGCCTCGGTCAGGGGCACAGACAGGGGTATGAACCCTAACATGCATGGACCAACTCCAGCTCTTCTTGCCATGCCTCGGTCAGGGGCACAGACAGGAGAATGAACCCTAACATGCATGGACCAACTCCAGCTCTTCTTGCCATGCCTCGGTCAGGAGCACAGACGGGTATGAACCCTAACATGCATGGACCAACTCCAGCTCTTCTTGCCATGCCTCGGGCAGGGGCACAGACAGGAGTATGACCCTTACATGCATGGACCAACTCCAGCTCTTCTTGCCATGCCTCGGGCAGGGGCACAGACAGGAGTATGACCCTTACATGCATGGACCAACTCCAGCTCTTCTTGCCATGCCTCGGTCAGGGGCACAGACAGGAGTATGAACCCTAACATGCATGGACCAACTCCAGCTCTTCTTGCCATGCCTCGGTCAGGGGCACAGACAGGAGTATGACCCTTACATGCATGGACCAACTCCAGCTCTTCTTGCCATGCCTCGGGCAGGGGCACAGACAGGAGTATGACCCTTACATGCATGGACCAACTCCAGCTCTTCTTGCCATGCCTCGGTCAGGAGCACAGACAGGAGTATGAACCCTAACATGCATGGACCAACTCCAGCTCTTCTTGCCATGCCTCGGGCAGGGGCACAGACAGGGGTATGAACCTTACATGCATGGACCAACTCCAGCTCTTCTTGCCATGCCTCGGGCAGGGGCACAGACAGGGGTATGACCCTTACATGCATGGACCAACTCCAGCTCTTCTTGCCATGCCTCGGGCAGGGGCACAGACAGGGGTATGACCCTTACATGCATGGACCAACTCCAGCTCTTCTTGCCATGCCTCGGTCAGGGGCACAGACAGGGGTATGACCCTTACATGCATGGACCAACTCCAGCTCTTCTTGCCATGCCTCGGGCAGGGGCACAGACAGGAGTATGACCCTTACATGCATGGACCAACTCCAGCTCTTCTTGCCATGCCTCGGTCAGGGGCACAGACAGGAGTATGAACCCTAACATGCATGGACCAACTCCAGCTCTTCTTGCCATGCCTCGGTCAGGGGCACAGACAGGAGTATGACCCTTACATGCATGGACCAACTCCAGCTCTTCTTGCCATGCCTCGGGCAGGGGCACAGACAGGAGTATGACCCTTACATGCATGGACCAACTCCAGCTCTTCTTGCCATGCCTCGGTCAGGAGCACAGACAGGAGTATGAACCCTAACATGCATGGACCAACTCCAGCTCTTCTTGCCATGCCTCGGGCAGGGGCACAGACAGGGGTATGAACCTTACATGCATGGACCAACTCCAGCTCTTCTTGCCATGCCTCGGGCAGGGGCACAGACAGGGGTATGACCCTTACATGCATGGACCAACTCCAGCTCTTCTTGCCATGCCTCGGGCAGGGGCACAGACAGGAGTATGACCCTTACATGCATGGACCAACTCCAGCTCTTCTTGCCATGCCTCGGGCAGGGGCACAGACAGGAGTATGACCCTTACATGCATGGACCAACTCCAGCTCTTCTTGCCATGCCTCGGTCAGGAGCACAGACAGGAGTGTGAACCCTAACATGCATGTCTTTTTTTGATGGTGGGGGAAACCGGAGGAAACCCCCACCGCAGACACGGGGAGAACGTGCAAACTCCACACCGAGGACGACCTGGGATGAACCCCAAGGTTGGACAACCACCCTGGGGTTCGAACCCAGGACTGTCTTGCTGTGAGGGGACAGCGCTAACCACTGTGCCACCCACACACTTTAGAGCACACTTAGACCAATGAGGACAGACTGATCAGTAAGATCATCTGGTGTAGTTATTATACAAAAAAGCTGCTTACTCTTGGCACACACTCAATTTCACAGACCAGTTCAGCAATACCAGCATGGATTAGTAGGCACGTTGCCTCACAGCGAGAACGTCCTGGGTTCGAACCCCAGGCCATCCCATCCCTTCTGTGTGGAGTTTGCATGTTCTCCCCTGGTGTGCGTGGGTTTCCGCCGGGTGCCCCAGTTTCCTGCCACCATCAAAGACATGCGTGTTGAGATTGCAACTCCAGCCTGTGCCCCTGACCAAGGCAATGGAAGAAAGAACTGGAGTTGGTCCCAGGGCACTGCACTGCACTGCGGCTGCCCACTGCTCCTAGCATAGGATGGATTACATGCAGAGAATGAATTTCGTTGTATGTACAATATCAATAAAAGTGTAAAGTAAAAAAAAAAAAGGATTATTAGCAAACAAGGCCTGGAAGACAACCAATATTTGCATGATTTACAGTACAAATGTGGTTGCTATAACCAAAAATAAATCGGTGTTGATCAGATATCGCCCAAAAGCTAGTTGCACTACAATTAAGACAATTATCTGTATATGACCTGGAGGGACACTTGTTTGAACCTCACTGTGACAGTCAATTGGAAGATGACTGCAGACTTGGCAGACATTCACTACAATTTTTACAACTAAATGAGCCCTGTTTATTGCAGAGTGCTGGGACCAGATTATACTTAGAAACCCCAATTTATTAATGAAGAATTTATACACTGATGAGGCAAAACATTATGACCACCTACTTAATATGCTGTTGGTCCTCCGTGTGCCACCAAAACAGCACCAACCTGACAAGGCATGGACTCTACAAGACCCCTGAAGCTGTGGCTCCAAAGTATTAGCAGCAGATTCTTCAAGTCCTGTAAGTTGCGAGGTGGAGCTGCCGTTGATCGGACTTGTCAGTCCAGCACATCCCACAGATGCTCAATCGGATTGAGATCTGGAGAAATTGGAGGCCAGGGCAACACCTTGAACTCTTCAGTATGTTCTTCAAACCATTCCCGAACAATGTGTTAAGTGTGACAGGGCGTATTATCCTGCTGAAAGAGGCCTCTGCCACCAGGGAATACCATTGCCATGACGGGGTGTGATGCAATGTGTGTTTTGACACATTCCTCCCATAACTATCATTAAAATTTTCTGTGGTTTGTGCCACAGTAGACCTTCTCTTGGTTCGGACCAGACAGGATCGCCTTTGTTGCCCTCGCACATCAATGAGCCTTGGGCACCCAACATCCTGCTGCCGGTTTGTGGTTTGTCCCTCCTCGGACCACTAGTACTCGGCACTGCTGACCGGGAGCACCCCACAAGCCTTGGCGTTTCAGAGATGCTCTGACCCAGTTGTCTGGCCATAATAATCTGGCCCTTGTCAAAGTCACTCAGGTGTTTACTCCTGCTCATTTCTCCTGCGTCCAACACGTTGGCTACGAGAACCGTGTACGAGCATGTCTGCTGGTGACTCTGATAGTGTGATGAAATATCTTGTGGTTGTGCTGCAAACTAATTTCCCCATGGGTACAAATAAAGTATCCAACTCTCTAATCTATCTATCTGATTGTTCGCTTCCCATCTAATCTGCCCTGACCTTGACCTGTGCCCTTGTTTGGAGGTGGCCGGTATTGGGTTCACCTGCGAGTGGTCATGATGTTTTGGCTCGTCGGTGTATTTAACCAGAGACGTACTACATGTAGCTCAGAGAAAACAAACACACACAGTTTTTTTTAGGGTACAACACCTGAGCTTGTATCTGTGTGCGTGTCTGAGCGTGCATGTGCCCAGAGTGATTTACAAACTGCAGGGAAGAGAAAACCACAGGAATGATCAGCAGGGTGGGAGTTTGGGAGTACTAAATACTAAACCTAGGGTAAATACTACGCTTGCAAGTCATTATGACCTTTACATGGAGAAAGGTGTTCCTTGTCTAACGTATTACAAATAGGTTGTTTTTTTTTTTGCTCGTTAAGTAGATCAAAATTGTAACGTTATAGCAAAAACAAACGACTCCGGTGCAGACCGCCGGACTAACGATGTCCCTCTGAAGTTACTTCAGCAACATTACAAAACAAAGTAAAATCTAGCACTTACGTCTTATGGTTCAAATGTGATCGTGTTTGTTAGTTTATTGTCAGTTATTACATAATAATTGTTATCATAATCAAAGACATGCAGCAGTAATTAAAGGATTTCGTCTTTAAACGTCACTTTGATGGAATTTCGATAGGCTTGACATGAGTTTACATGGCTGAAGTTGTAAGATTCAGGGATCAGGAACACTTTGTCATTTCACTTCATGCACATGAAATGAAACAAAATGCCGTTTCCGCCAACACCACAGACACAACACAGACACAACACAGACACAACACAGACAACACAGACAAAAACTACAAGAACATACATACCCAAACTAACACATGCAAAAAATCACTGTCCAAGGGAACGAACGCCAGCCAGCCAGGATTACTGTCGGAACCGCCAGTCTGCATGGGCTAGCAGTTAGCTTAGCCCGCCCCACTTCCGCATCTTGTCAGACCGCCCTCGGCATTTCCTGTTCGGGTGCAGCTCCAGACAGGGGCCTTGGTCTCCAGGCCTACCGGGCGAAGCAGACCAAGCTCTCCCAGCCGATCCAGCGCCAGCTCTCCCAGACCCACCTCCCCACACTCCTCACGACGACATCAAAAACACCAGTCAATGCCAGGTGAGGCCCTGGACAGGCCCCTGGCAGCCTGTCCAGGGTGTCTCCCCACCCGCCGCCCAGTGACTGCTGGGATAGGCTCCAGGTCCCCGCGACCCTGAGAGCAGGATAAGCGGTTTGGATAATGGATGGATGAGTAACTGAGTTCTTAGAGAAGTGAGAAATGGGTGTTGTGTGGTAGTGGCTGCTTGGTGACAGGTGAACAAGGTACTTACTGAAGAGGAGGGAAGGCTGGTTCGGATCCAGAGGGGCCAGTGGACTTCCTCCAGCTCGATCTCAGTGTAGTGAGGGAAATCCACGTCTTGTAAATGTCCTGGAGGGAAGCCGTCTCCTCGCCAGGCTGTGTCTGCTGCCATGCTAGACGGCGGCTGTGTGTTAGAAACAGGAGATCAGTAGATAGGTGGAGTATTTCACAAAGGTGCCGTAACATGACAGCCAGCGCAGGATGACCCGGAGACCCGGTCATCAGAACCCATTGCAAGAGCTTTTTCTTAACTTGTTGGACAATGTGTTGCAGACGAATTCATAATTATTTTTACAGATAAAGGAAAAAACTTCAATCGTAATAAGATCATCCTCCCCTAACAACACTCCTCTACAGGGTTGTAATTCTAGATATAAATCTGTTAAATAGAAAGCAGAGAAAACATAGATCATAATGTACCGTTTCCAGTATAGCACCATATTTTCTTTACTAGTGGTGGGTGATATGGAGAATATATCACAATAATCACTGAGAATTTTACACAATAATGATATGTATATCATGATATGATATCATGACTGGTATGTATATCATGATATGATATATCATGACTGGTATGTATATCATGATATGATATACATATCATGACTGGTATGTATGTCATATATACATATCATGACTGGTATGTATATCATGATATGATATCATGACTGGTATGTATATCATGATATGATATGATATCATGACTGGTATGTATATCATGATATGATATCATGATATACATATCATGACTGGTATGTATGTCATATACATATCATGACTGGTATGTATGTCATGATATGATATGATATCATGACTGGTATGTATGTCATGATATGATATGATATCATGACTGGTATGTATATCATGATATGATATGATATCATGACTGGTATGTACACTACCGTTCAAAAGTTTGGGATCACCCAAACAATTTCGTGTTTTCCATGAAAAGTCACACTTATTCACCACCATATGTTGTGAAATGAATAGAAAATAGAGTCAAGACATTGACAAGGTTAGAAATAATGATTTGTATTTGAAATAAGATTTTTTTTACATCAAACTTTGCTTTCGTCAAAGAATCCTCCATTTGCAGCAATTACAGCATTGCAGACCTTTGGCATTCTAGCTGTTAATTTGTTGAGGTAATCTGGAGAAATTGCACCCCACGCTTCCAGAAGCAGCTCCCACAAGTTGGATTGGTTGGATGGGCACTTCTTTGAGCAGATTGAGTTTCTGGAGCATCACATTTGTGGGGTCAATTAAACGCTCAAAATGGCCAGAAAAAGAGAACTTTCATCTGAAACTCGACAGTCTATTCTTGTTCTTAGAAATGAAGGCTATTCCATGCGAGAAATTGCTAAGAAATTGAAGATTTCCTACACCGGTGTGTACTACTCCCTTCAGAGGACAGCACAAACAGGCTCTAACAGGTACTATTTAATGAAGATGCCAGTTGGGGACCTGTGAGGCGTCTGTTTCTCAAACTAGAGACTCTAATGTACTTATCTTCTTGCTCAGTTGTGCAACGCGGCCTCCCACTTCTTTTTCTACTCTGGTTAGAGCCTGTTTGTGCTGTCCTCTGAAGGGAGTAGTACACACCGGTGTAGGAAATCTTCAATTTCTTAGCAATTTCTCGCATGGAATAGCCTTCATTTCTAAGAACAAGAATAGACTGTCGAGTTTCAGATGAAAGTTCTCTTTTTCTGGCCATTTTGAGCGTTTAATTGACCCCACAAATGTGATGCTCCAGAAACTCAATCTGCTCAAAGAAGTGCCCATCCAACCAATCCAACTTGTGGGAGCTGCTTCTGGAAGCGTGGGGTGCAATTTCTCCAGATTACCTCAACAAATTAACAGCTAGAATGCCAAACGTCTGCAATGCTGTAATTGCTGCAAATGGAGGATTCTTTGACGAAAGCAAAGTTTGATGTAAAAAAAATCTTATTTCAAATACAAATCATTATTTCTAACCTTGTCAATGTCTTGACTCTATTTTCTATTCATTTCACAACATATGGTGGTGAATAAGTGTGACTTTTCATGGAAAACACAAAATTGTTTGGGTGATCCCAAACTTTTGAACGGTAGTGTATATCATGATATGATATGATATCATGACTGGTATGTATGTCATGATATGATATCATGACTGGTATGTATATCATGATATGATATCATGACTGGTATGTATGTCATGATATGATATCATGATATACATATCATGACTGGTATGTATGTCATATACATATCATGACTGGTATGTATGTCATGATATGATATCATGACTGGTATGTATATCATGATATGTGCTTACATGCCATGTTTGAGAAGCCAACAGATGGGTGTTGGTCACTGGTGCTGAAGTTTCCTAAGCGTAAATAAAAACCTTGAACTGCTTTTTAGTCTCTTCTGCAAGGGCCATTGAGCTTGTTGACACTGCACTCATCTCTGTCTCTCTCTCCCCCTTTCTCTCTTGCCCTCTTTCCCTCTCTCCCCCTTTCTCCCTCTCTGTCTCCCTCCCTCTTCCCCTTTCTCTCGCTCTCTCCTCTCCCTGTCCCTCTCTCTCCCCCTTTCTCCCTCTCCCTCCCATCTCTCTCCCTCTCTCCCTCTACCCCCCTTTTGCTGTCTCTCTCTCTCCTTCTCTCCCCCTCCCTCTCACCCTCTCCCCCTTTCTCTCTGTCTCTCTCTCCCCTTCTCTCTCTCTCTCCCCCCCCCCCCCCGCTCCCTCTCTCTCGTGCTGTGCACGGTCTTTTTTGGAGTGTGGGTGTAGGAGGGCTGGGTAGAGGGGAAAGGCCAATTCCTGTCCCCAGTTTGAAATGACCAGCAGTAATACTGCAGTACTGGGACTACGCTTGATTTTGGTTAAAGGGTCTATGCAGAACTCTGCTTGAGTCCTTTTGTTTCAGTCAGTACCAGTCAACAACCCTGCTATGTTTAATCGTCATACGTACGGTCATATTATATTTAGTATGGTATTTAGTAGTTATCCTATGATATTAGTCATTTTATGATATTAACCAGTCTTATTTCCTAGTCATTTTGCTTCGTGAAAGTTGAAATATTACACATAACCGATAACACAGCATGCCTGGGTGAGGTTTGTTGTGTTTGTCCAGTCTTTTGTTTAGAATCTGCAGTCCAACTTTCCTGTAGTTGCTCATGTTATTGTATGTTAGGAAAGAGGGAGGTCTGTGTAGAGGAGACAAAGCGGTGATAGGACTGGTTCCCAGGCCCCAAGAGACAGAAACGTGGCCCCTTGGCGGGGGACTTGAGAGCAACCTAAAAAATAAAAATAAAAGAGCCAGCACAGTCTGTGAACGACTTCAGGTTGATGTGATTCTGAAGCTGTAGTGGCCCCTCTTCCTGCCAGAGGGCCCCTTAATACCATCATTTCTGTCTCTGGCATGAATTCTCTTCGGAAAGCCTTCGCTGACTGGTTGGGTTTCATCGGAGAAGTCTGCCTCGGAGTAAAAACCTGCGTTTCACTCAAATCTCAAAGTAAACAGCAGTGCGGGGTAACTGGGAACTAGTGTCAGACGGCCGACAGAAAATACTCTTGAGAGGAGGCGCAGTGATATTCCTGGAGTCAAACAAATGCCGATTCGTGCCCTTGTTTGTGTTTGCTCCGGTCTATGTGTTTGACCTGAAAAATCTAGTTTCTGTGGGTTATACGGTCGGGTACTGTCGAGTCTACGGGAGAGCCTAATTGGCTGTTGCAGAGACAGGAGTGGGGATGACCAGTTCAGTTAACAGAACTCATGATTGGTTAATAAGAAGTGCGTGATCCAGTGGGCTTGGCATTACAACCTGTTAGTCATGCCGTTTACCACAGCGCCTGTTGTTGTCCTTTCATTTCTGCAAATCTGATCGTTCCTTCCTCGTGCTGCAGGGATTTCTCCCTTATCAGCATATTTGCTCGTCTGCAGGCTGAACTCTTCTGAGGAACCGTGAAGGTTTGCAGAAGGGGAGTTTTGGCAGACGTGATTTACAGCCTGTAATGGCTGCTGGAGTTGAAGTCTGTGGAGAAATGACTCCTTTTCCAGATGACAGTTGAGCACCGAACAAATGGGGAAGCAACAGACAGCCATCGCCGGCCTGCGAGTTTCTCTTGGTTATCCTGCAGGGGCTGTTTTTGTGGTCGGATGGTAAACTGGACGAGTGTGAGCAAGTAGGTCCTAAACGTTTGCTGTTCGCAGTGGGCAGCCTTGCCCGAGTAAAAGGTGTTTGAGCTGAAATTTCACGTTGCAAAAATTAGATTCAGTCTTGCTGTCGCTCGGCACGGGTTTGCCAGGTTGCCGTAAAAGCTTCTGTTGAAGGGTAAGCACTGTGTTTTTATCCTGTCTCTGTGTCCTGATGTGTATTAAGGAGACAAAGGGGTGTCGATGTAGAGGACGGTGGTGGTGGGGTCCATGTATAAAGCATAGACTTTCCTCTCAAATAGGGTGGCCAACTCCTTGAAATGGAAATAAGGAACAGGGGACAGGGGTTGGATGGAAGGGGCGGCGCGGTGCGGGCACAACAAAGATAATATAATGTGCCTTACACTGTACACACACACACACACAGATATATATATATAATATAATAAGGAATGATTTCTTATTTTAAGGAACGGTTGGCAACCCCACTCTCAATGCTGCCTTGTGATGCGTCGCATTTTGTTGAGTTTATCATGTGGACTGTCAGTTCTGCCAGACCGACGTCAACATGTTCTCACATCAAAACAAGTCAAATAAAAGTTTACTCTTCGCTTAAACGGGGTTTTTTTTTCATACCTTAAATACTAGTAAAGTTATCCTGTACTTAATCTATGTCAACTGGTATTATTTTTTTGACACCCCCCCGCCCCCCACCCAATGTTTTTCTTTTTTTGGGAGGGGGGGCGGATTTCCTCCCCCTTTTCTCCCCAATTGTACCCGGCCAGTCACCCCACTCTTCTGAGCCGTCCCGGTCGCCTCCGCACCCCCTCTGCCGACCCGGGGAGGGCTGCAGACTACCACATGTCTCCTCCCATACATGTGGAGTCGCCAGCCGCTTCTTCTCACCTGACAGTGAGGAGTTTCACCAGGGGGACGTAGCACGTGCGAGGATCACGCTGTTCCCCCCAGTTCCCCCTCTCCCCCTGACCAGAGGAGGCGCTAGTGTAGCGACCAGGAAACACACCCACATCCGGCTTCCCACCCGCAGACGCGGCCAATTGTGTCTGTAGGGAAGCCTGACCAAGCCGGAGGTAACACGGGGATTTGAACTGACGATCCCTGTGTGGGTAGGCAACGGAATAGACCGCCACGCCACCCGGATGCCCTCCAATTTTGTTCTTTAGGGGGGGGACTTTACCGCTCATTACTCTGTATTGTTTGGTGACTTTTGGTATGAATGCTTTTCCCTGTTCTTCACAGTGGGGGACTTCGACAAGATTTGGCGGGAGCACTGTGAGGATGAGCAGACGCTGAGCCAGTACGCCTTGGCCATGAAGAACCTCGCCGACAACCACTGGGCCAAGAACTGTGAAGGGGAAGGACGCATCGAGTGGTGTCGCAGGTAGGCTGACCGTCAGCAACAATTTATTTGTTGTTTCGTCTTATGCACTACGTACACAAAAGAAACGAAACTCCGTTCCCACCAGCCCACAGCAGCGCAATGCAAAAAAACAAAAACACATGGAGCAAACAAACAAAAACAAAAACAAAACACACGCGCAGCCAACAACACAGTCCAAAAACTCCGCCGTCCAGGAGAACGAGCGCCAGCCAGGATCACTATCGGAACTGCCGGTCTGCATGGGCTAGCAGTTAGCTTAGCCTGCCCCGATTCCGCATCCTGTCAGACCGCCCTCGGTGTTTCCTCCTCAGGCGCAGCTCCAGGCAGGGCCGTGGTCCCTGGGCCCACCGGACGCGGCAGACCAAGCTCCCTCAGCCGATCCAACGCCAGCTCTCCCAACCAGACACCTTTGACACACCTCCCCCACTCCACACGACGACACAAACGCAAACAAAAACACTGCACAGTCGACGCCAGGCGAGGCCGCCGCCGGACCGCTTCGGTGTTTCCTCCCGGGCAGGGCTGTGGGCTAGCAGTTAGCTTAGCCTGCCCTGCTTCCGCGTCCTGTCAGAAGGCCCTCGGTGTTTCCTCCCGGGCAGGGCTGTGGGCTAGCAGTTAGCTTAGCCTGCCCGGCTTCCGCGTCCTGTCAGAAGGCCCTCGGTGTTTCCTCCCGGGCAGGGCTGTGGGCTAGCAGTTAGCTTAGCCTGCCCTGCTTCCGCGTCCTGTCAGAAGGCCCTCGGTTTTTTCTCCCGGGCAGGGCTGTGGGCTAGCAGTTAGCTTAGCCTGCCCTGCTTCCGCGTCCTTTCAGAAGGTCCACGCCGCCATCTTCCCACACCGGAAGATCGACACCACTGCACATCTTTTCAATGATGTTGTTGATGTTCAGAGTTTTTTGTTGTCCAGTGTTGCTGTCGTATATGTGATAATAAATGTCTACAAGGATTAATAAAGTAGTAATTTATGAAGTCACTCCTATCGAGAGACCATCATATCTTTATGTCGATAATCTAAGCTGAACAATGAGTCCATATAATCCTTTATCGTCTTCCAGTGGTATTGTAGCCAGATGAAATTTGGATGTTGTCATTTGCGATAGACTTTTTTTTTTCTTGGATCCCCCCCCCCCCTTTTATTCTCC
Source organism: Lampris incognitus (assembly GCF_029633865.1). NCBI lineage: Eukaryota > Metazoa > Chordata > Actinopteri > Lampriformes > Lampridae > Lampris > Lampris incognitus. The sequence goes on along the minus strand of NC_079216.1, from coordinate 4,556,412 downwards.
CCAATTGTATCCGACCAATTACCCCACTCTTCCGAGGCGTCCTGATCGCTGCTACACCCCCTCTGCCGATCCGGGGAGGGCTGCAGACTACCACATGCCTCCTCCGATACATGTGGAGTCACCAGCCACGTCTTTTCACCTGACAGTGAGGAGTTTCACCAGGGGGACGCAGCGCGTGGGAGGATCACGCTATTCCCCTGAACAGGTGCCCCGACCGACCAGAGGAGGCGCAAGTGCAGCAACCAGGACACATACCCACATCCGGCTTCCCATGCGCAGACACAGCCAGGGACGCCCGACCAAGCCGGAGGGAACACGGGGATTCGAACCGGCGATCCCCGTGTTGGTAGACAATGGAATAGATCATTACACTACCCGGACGCCCCCAATGCAATAGACAATTTTGTTATCTAAATTAATGATAACGAGAATCTGCTACCTAAAGTTTCTCTCAAACTGGGATCTGAAATATTTGCAGGGGTGTTGTTTCTGAACTGGGTTTGGTCCAGTATTATACTTTACATTCTTAAACATGGTGTTTTTACACAAGTAAGCAGACAGCATGATATCTGTCATGCAAAATTCAGTACGATTATCGTGATAATATCCCCTCCTCATCCGCAGCACTGCAGTCCTCCCACCAAGACAGACTTGCAGAATGTAAAAACTTGCTCGATACTGTCGAACGTGAAGTTGAACTTACTGGTCACTCTCACAGTCAGGCGGTAATGCTGTTTTTCATCTCTTCCCCTCCAGTGTCTGTCAGGAATATTTCTTGGACGGTGGGATGAAGAGAATGTTGGAGAAGGATGAGAAAAGAGCCAGGCTCGCCATAGGTCTGACTGGAGCGGGCCTGATCGACCAGCCAGAGGGCGTCGTTCCTGGGTAGGTCAAGGCCTCACTGCCCTCGGTGCACCGCTGTCTCCTGGTTATCCGCCTCATGTTTTTAACCACACTTTACTTTCACTGGGAATACGCGGGCCTCCCGGGGCTGAGCTCATGGCCGCTTGCATCTTGTGCTCATCTTTCTTGCAGTTCAGTCTCTCAGTTTGGGAAAATGCGGCTCCTGGATGTGGGAAGCTGCTTCAACCCCTTCCTGAGGTTTGACGAGTTTCTGACAGTCGGTATTGACATAGTGCCTGCAGTCGAGGTAGGGGTCATTGCCATTGCTGGTTAATATGAATTTTAGACTCAGAATTAAAGGGTAATTCTCTTTCTTACAACCTGTGTATTATTTTCGTAGTTTAAGCCATTGTGCATTTTGGTTATATCGTTTTTCAGCAGTTTTACTACAAACATCTTATGGTCCAACTGAACACAGTCGTCAGCAAGTCTAATTAAACCTAATTATCTAAAACACAACTGTGGAAGTGAAAACCAAAGTGAAAGTTGAGTAATCACTTGAAATGTCCAACGTTGTCATGGTGATTGACATTGCTGATCCTGTACTTACCGTAGGTGGTAGTAACCGTCCATAAGCTACCCGGCCAGCACAATAGAGAAGTCATAGGTAATGGACAGTCTTAACTGAGACACGGGGGGGGGGGGGGTGTTGTTTTAGGCCCCAGACACACCAAACCGACTAGCGGTGACGAAGGCCGGCTGTTGCGTTGCCTCACATCGCCCGCCGTCTGGGCCAAAAAGTAGCACTTGAACACACCGCAAAGACTACAGCCAACAGCCAACTAGCATGTATGTCAGGGGTGCCCAGCTCCAGGCCTCCAGGGCGGCAGTGTCTGTGGGTATTTGTTCCAGCCATGCACTACACCACCTGATTTAACTAATTAGCTCACCTCTTGGACCAAGGACAGAAAGGAATTAGTTAAATCAGGCGGTGTAGTGCATGGTTGCAGAAATACCTGCAGACACTGCGGCCTTGGAGGCCTGGACTTGAGCACCCCTGGTATGTTCTATTCAACATGCTGAATCGGCCGAAAAGCTGCCGACAGGGGTCCGACTAGTGCCGCCAGTGCAGGACACACCGCAAAAACTAGGGTCACAGACGCTCACCGACAGTGCAACATTGGTGTGTCAGGGCCCTAAAGGACAGGTTTAAGACTCCTGTTCAGTTGTCCACCGTTGTAAAGCTGAGTCCAGCAGTGGTCCCCTGTCCAAAATCTACTTCATGAAGCCAGTGAGTAGAATCATATCATAACTGATATACTATGTGATGGGGAAAAAAACTACAAAAATAAGACCCAGGTTTTTTAAAAAGAAAGAGAAACAGAATTTTCCCAGGAACTGACTCACGGGTACAGCGGTGTCAGCCTGGGGTCAACCAGCAGAGAGCGGAACATAAAGCTACTGACATTTTCCAGCTGCTTTCAGAGTAATTCAGCATGTGAATGACCAAAATAAGAGTTGTAAAAGTTAGCATCTCAGCTGGGACACGTGCCTAACATGCTGGTGTCCCTCCCCCTGCAGAGTGTCTACAAGTGTGACTTCCTCAACCTGCAGCTGCAGCAGCCTCTCCAGCTAGCAGGTGACGCCGTGGAGGCCTTCCTCCGCCAGCTCCACAACCCCATTGACGTCCTGCCCGCTCAGCTGTTTCACGTGGTGGTCTTCTCCCTGCTCCTCTCCTACTTCCCTTCGCCCTACCAGCGCTGGATCTGCTGCAAGAAGGCCCACGAGCTGCTGGAGCTGCACGGTCTGCTGCTCATCATCACACCCGACTCCTCCCACCAGAACCGACACGCCCTTATGATGCGCAGCTGGCGTGTGGCCGTGGAGTCGCTGGGCTTCAAGCGCTTCAAGTACATCAAGTTCCCCCACATGCACCTCATCGCCTTCCGCAAGGTGTCGGTGGCGACCACCAGCGACCTGGTGTCACGCAACTACCCCGAGATGCTGTACATCCCGCAGGACTTCCACTCCCACGAGGAGGAGGAGGACTACGCCGACGTCCCCGTGCAGCCCCGCTCCGACTTCGAGGATGACCAGCTGGCCTGGGGCTTCACGGAGCTCCCCGACACGCCCTACGACTCAGACTCCGGAGAGAGCCAGGGAAGCTCTGTGCCCGGCTTCCACGAGCTGGAGGACCCCATCCTGCTTCAGAGCTAGATGGGAAAAGAAAGCAAACAACAAAAAAACAGCCACAGCCCCCCCCCCCCCCCCAACTTGCTGTGCTGCCAAATGTACCCTTCTGCAATCTCCTCCCACTCCTCTTCTCTCCCCCCTAAAACAATGCAATTTGCACAAAGTGAAAGGAAGAAGTTTACAAATGTCAAATATCTTTCTCATAGCCACACACACACACACACACACACACACACACACACACAGATATACACACGCACATTACACACTCTAAGATGGATATATTTTAATAACTAGCTAGGTTTTTTTTAAAAGCTGGAAAGTGAAATGACCTCTAGGTGCCCCACTCCTTCATTTCCAAACCACCTCCCCATCAGCCGCCGGTAACGGATGGATGCCACCGTCTTCTCTCCACCTCGGTCAGAAGAGACTCGGGCGTGGCGGGCTGCTCCTTCCTACGAAAGCCAAAAAACAAAAGCGAGATTGCAACGGAAGGACCATTACTCTTGCTTCTGTCAGTCATGCAGCTGGACTATCTGAAGTTCTTGATGTGCATCTAGTTTTCCAGGAAAAAAAAAAAACACAAAACACAAAACAAAACAAAACAAAAAAAAAAGCTTTACGGAGTCTGTTCATAACGGTCGTCGGCGTTGTCCGGCATAATACGCGGCAACGCCGTGTTAGTCTGGCGTCCTCTGACCGGTTTGTGTATCTTTTACAACAGAGTTCTTTGTAGCATTTCAAACATTCTCTGAAGAAAAAGAAAAAGATAAAAAAAACGCAATAGGAGGGTGTAGTAGGTTTACTAATGTCCAACTGTAACGGTGTTCACCTGTTGTTTAACAAGGTACGAGTGTTTGATGGTAGGTATCGCTCTCTTGTCCTCCGTGTTGATGACGCTCCAGTGTTTTCCACAGTAGTTTTTTAATCGCCGTTTGTAGTCAGATGGGGGATGGGGGGGGGGCAAAAAAGTTATATCGCCACAAGACAGTGTTTCATTTCACCAAGGCCACAATCTAAAGCCCTAATATCTCCTCCAAAGCTATTTTATATCCCTGCTGTCCAAACCACAACCTCCACCCGGTTTTTTGTCCCCTCGGATATTTTTGATAAGACATCTCCAAACTGAAATAATTTGCCTCGGTCGGGGTATTTGCACTAACATGCTGGTCTGTCCTACGCAGGCTCGGGAGGGGGTGCGGTGCATTTGAGCAATATCGAGCAGGATCATGTGTGTGGGTGTGCTGGATCTTCTGTGGGGGGAGGTTTTACCAGATGACACTAGGACCTCAGATGTTAACGTGTGTTTCGTTGCGTCGGCTGAATGTTTGAAACCTGTGGACGTGTTTACTGCGTGTGAATGAAGGTGTGTGTTCTTGAATACGTGTCGTTGTTTTGTTTTTTTGTTTTGTTTGTTTTTTCTTTTGCCAGTGGCACTTTACCATGTTTAATCCCGGGACGTGTCACAAACTGGATTGATTTCTTATTTGTCTTAAGTTTTACAGCCATACAATGGGTCCATTATATTATATCAGTAATTTAAACGTGCCTTCTTTGAAATTTACTGATTTTCACGCCCCTGGAAATAGAAAAGTCAAAAGAGCTTCCTTCGCCAAATAGCATGTACAGTTGTTCTGTAGTTTTACCAGTTTTCAGCAAATGTTTCCTCTGAATTTCCAATCTGTTGCCGCCATTCTAATATCATTCAGCTTAAAACGGTCTTTTTTGGGTAACATTACTGCTTTACATTTACTAACAAAGAAAAAAAAATATCAAATTCACATCATCACCATACACTTTCTGTACTTAGGGTAGTGTTGTTTGAATTAAATAGGTGCATTTGTCTTCCAGGTTTGCTTTTGGTCCATTTGCATGAGGATTTTTCTTTTTTCTTTTTTCCATGATAAAGGACATTGGTGATGCTGAACAACGTGTGCTTGTAGTATGGTTGTTTTCGTCTTTTATAAACGAATGTAAATGTGACGTGTCTGTGTGCTACTTGTGTCCGTTTCCTGATTTTGTTTTTTATAAGTATAAAATTGAACTCTTCCCTGAATGTAATGGTGTCATCTACGTATGCAAATCTTATGCTACTCACTAAATTACTAAACTTACAAAATGCTAAATTACTTATTTCTTAACACTGCACCAAAAGGAGGGCGTGTAGAACCTGATGATTTAATAAATCCCCGATAATGTAATAACCCTGATAATGTAATAAAAAATGCACTTGAGGCCATTGAAAATGCAATAAAACCTGATAATGTAATAAACTTTTTACTGATAATGTAATAAAGTATTGCATTAACAGGAGGTTATTACATGATCGGGTTAGCCTTCATTTTGCAGGTCCTGATAATGTAATAATTCCCCAATATTGTAATAATTTAACAGCAGACCACCTATTAATGGGTTCAAGTGGTGATAGTGTTGGCAACTCTAGCTCCAGAGCTCTAGCGCCACCAACAGGTCAAAGTTGGACATGCAAATGCACTTTATTACATTATCAGGAAGTTATTACATTATCAGGTTTTATTGCATTTTCAACGGACTCAAGAGCGGGGATTTATTACCTTATCGGGGGATTTATTACATTATCAGGTTCTACAGGGCGCCACAGATTCGAGAATGACAAGTTCCCTGACTTGACAAGTACTGACGATGGCAAGTACTCCTGATCGCCCTTCTTTTTTTTCCTAGGATGGCGAAATCATGACCCGCCCTCCTCTGCCTTTGATTGGCTAGTACCTGTTACCTCCGTTGGTTGGATTGGTTAGATTTAGGCTAAGTGGGCCGGGTCATACGTTCGCCATCCTAGGAAAGAAGAACAAAACAAACGACATCGCCTCCTGGTCAGATAGCGGCGGCAATGCACCGGACGTGTTTTTTTTTGTGTGTGTGCCAACCACCGTGAAAACAGAAGCAGAAGAAGAAGAAGGCTACTTCCTGTGCACTTCCTGCTTCGCTCCGGCGTGTCGAACGCGAACGCCGCTGACCCTGATCGCTCGCCGTAGTTTCCCCAAAGTAATGGCGTCCGTCATCTGAGCGAAACTTTTCCGCAAAGTGGTAAACTTTTTTTTTTATTTTTGATTTAACATGCGGTTCGCGTCCTCGTCAGCCGGACCGCGGGCGACTCGTCTCGTTAAGCCTCAGACGCCGGGCGGGCGTCACATGAAAACGCAGCGCTTCTCGTCGACGGTCCGATGTCAAGCGGTTAGCCGTCCATGCTAACCGCCGACCGGCGAACCAGCCAGCGGTTGGTGCGCAGCCAAGCGCGAGTCTCTCACGGCGTCGGCGAGTTTCGGAAACCCCCCTGGGGCATCGAGTCATTTGGCGAGGCGTAAACTCGCCTTTACGGGGCACCCGGCGCCTCGTCGTACATCTATTCTGCAGTTTATATCAAGTGCCTGGTCGAGTGGTTATTGAAAATCTGTCCCTGTATTCCCTTGCATCCTGAAGAGGATCCCCCTTCTTCTCCTCGGCGCTCCCGTTTTGTTCCCACCACAGTTTTCCCTCTTCTGGGTCGGGGGTCTAAGGAATAGGTGTCCTGCGCTGTCATTCGTTCTACTTTGACGTTTAAGGATGTGATGTGAATTGCAAAAGCCCTCTGGGACTGAACTGTGATTTAAGGGGCGATACGCATACATTTGACTTCTGAGTGTCACGTTTTGGATACGGGGGGCCGCAGGATTCCGACCGCGAGATGTGTCGCTCCGTGCGCTACTGGGTCAGCCACTGCCTCTATGCAGCGATGACCCGGCTGGAGGAGGTCAACGGAGAGGTCAGCATGTGGTCGTCTGTCCGCTGGCTCGGCTACCTGTCCAGCCTCAACCTGCTGGTGGCCCTGTTCCTGGGACTTTACGTTCGATGGGAAAAGACTGCGGAGTCCATGATCCTTATCGTGTTTCTTTTGGCTCTGTTCGTGCTCGGGATCGCCAGTATACTGTACTACTACTACAGCATGGAGAAAATCAGCTCAAGTATTCTGCACTTGTGCTTTGGGTTTTTGTTGGGTCTGCTGTGTTTCCTAAATGGCCCCACCATCAAGGACGACGTCAAGGAACAGGCAACCGACTACTTGCTGCTGGTCAGTGTGGTTCTAAGGACACTCTGGGCCATGCTGGAGAGAGTGTGTGGGTGTACCAGATACCGGCCCGCATTCCTCACCTCGGCCGAGTTCCTGGAGCTGGTGGGTTTTGCTACTGCCAGCATGGCTCTGCCGTTTCACATATCAATGAGTGTGATGGTACTGGTGGGGGCGCTGGCCACATTAATGGTTTCCCTGAGGATGAAGGCTCTCCTGGCTCTGCCCATTTTGGTCTGCTTCGCTGTCATCACCGCAGTGCTGTTCGTCAAGGCCCTGCACATCTCCACCAACCCCTTCGCCCTAGCTTGCTTCTTTAGCCAGCTCATCTGCGACCCCCTGCTGGATGTGTACTTCAGCGGCTTGTCCGTGACTGAGCGCTGGCAGCCTTTTCTGGTTTGGCGTGGGCTGTGGCGCAGGCTATCGCTTGTACCTTTGCTGGCGGTGGAGGTGACGTTCTTCGGACTGGCTGCTCTGAAGCTCAAAGACCTCAACCAGTGGTATCTGATGGTACCAGCCTTCATAGTATGCGCGCTCTTCTGGGCCATCTGCCACACAGTGTTTGGCCTCACGGTGTGGGGCTTTCACACCAAACTCGGTGACTGCCAGAGGGTGTGCTCGACCCAGGGGTCAGGGGTCAGTAACCTGGACAAGGTCATGGCCTCTAAGGGTATGAGGCACTTCTGCCTCATCTCTGAACGCCTGTTGTTCTTCACGCTTGTGTCAACCGTCATCTTTGCTGCAGTCTCATGGCAGGTAAGGTTATTCAGCAGTATACATCGTATTATCCTGCACACTGAGATAAACACACTGTGGTAACCTTCACTTATAAGACATTTATCAAAACAGAGCTAAGAAGAGCTTTACAAGATAGACTGTGAGCAACATTTTCAAGTACTAGGTTAAATGGTCTAGATTTAAGTAAGTTAGTTAAAGTGATTATCCTTAATTTCTTCAGTTTTGGTGGATCTAGCATCATCTGGTGGTCACAATAGTTATCTAACTGCAAATCCCAGAGTTCCATTTGAAATGGATGTGATCCTGAACACGCAGTGTGTTTTCATATGCAGGCCACAATTTCTAATGTGCAAATTTTGGTGCAGTACTGCCAGGATAACCTAGCAGTAGTGTGCATCATTTAGAGACAGAAGACTGATCAACAATGTCATCTGACACGGTAATAATGGTGCGTCATCACCATCATATCAAGCCATATTGAACATTAGTTAAATTAAATCCAATTATACATTAGTATATGTTTGGCTTTTTATTTTACCCCCTTTTCTGCATTCGGCACACAAGTTCCTTCTTCTATTTCTCATTTTGTGGCAGACTTGACACATTTCCTGTGTGGTCACCATTACATTTGCATATTTGCGGGAATGGCAGACCCTGTTGGCAATGAAAAATAACAGAGGAGAAATTACAGAATGCTAACACATTGAACAGCTTTAGGTCTGAAAAAAAATGCTAGAGGGAAAAGTTATCAAACATGGTATTTTTAAACATGAAAAATGATGGGTAATCTCTTTAAACAAGACTGAGCAACAGCATACAGGTGGTAGATCAAGTAAAACAAGTTCTGGAGGGTTTAAGACGTGACCGGGTTGGTGAGTTTGGCGTTACTGAGCAACGTCTTCCAGAGTCCGGTAACCACAGCAGAGAAAGCTCCACCATTTCCCCGTGGTCGGGCTGGCCGTTACAAAGGACTTTAACTTTGTTCTTATGCTGAATTAGGCCGGAGATTTGGCACGGCGTAGTGTAAATTTATCACAAAATCAAGTTCACTGAAATGTATAGGGCTCTTGGGCATGATTTTTCAGAGGGTTTACACATAATCTTATAATTTGGAAAAATAGATTATAATCCTAATTTAGACAATCCTAGAATAATATTCCTAATCCATAAACCTAATATGGAAAATTTAGATCAGATAAAAAGCGTAATATGAAGCTGTTCAAAACTGACTACCCTGACATGCACTTGAGTTCCACATGTACTGTTTTTCTCCCCCAGTGGATTGATTAATATCCATTTTTAATACCCAGTTCCAATAATATTTTAGCGTCAGACCATACTAACCTTTGGATAACCCTTTTGTAAATGTCTGTCAGTCGTCCAGCAGTGTCTTTGTGAGTATGTTTCTATTGGTCCTTCCCCTGGAGTCGCTCTTTCATGGACTTTTCCACGAGCTCGCCAGCTGCCTGGGAGGGACCTGTGTGGGCTACGCTATGGTGGTCCCCACCAACTACTGCAGGTAAAGAACCCAAAAAAAGAAGTGTGGTCTCAGTGGGAAATTACCGCTCGCTGCCACTTCACTGAAAATGTTCTTGAACTTTGTGAATTGGCAGAACATAGACAAGAGCGTTGTTCAGAAAACGGGAAGCTGTAACATCACTTCTGTCTTTTTTGTCTTTTATACCTTGTTAGCGTTTTAGCTAAAGGGCAAAACAAGCCGATGAAAACACAACGATCAGCCAAAACATTAAAACCATTGATGGGTGAAGTTAATAACATTGATTATCTCATTACAGTGTTACCTGTCAAGGGGTGGGATGTATTAGGCAGCAGGTGAACGGTCAGTTCTTGAAGTTGGTGTGTTGGAAGCAGGAAAGATGGGCAAGTGTAAGGATCTGAGCGACTTTGACAAGGGCCAAATTGTGATGCTCTGATGACTGAGTCAGAGCATCTCCAAAATGGCAGGTCTTGTGGGATGTTCCCAGTGGTCCAAGGAAGGACAACCGCTGAACCGGTGACAGAGTCATAGGCGCCCAAGGCTCATTGATGTGCATGGGGAGTGAAGGCTAGCCTGTCTGGTTCGATCCCTCAGAAGAGCTACTGTAGCTCAAATTGCTGAAAAAGTTGATGCTGGCTGTGATAGACAGGTGTCACAACACACAGGGCATCACAGCTTGCTGTGTATGGGGCTGTGTAGCCGCAGACCGGTCAGAGTACCCATGACCCCTGTCCACCACCCAAAGGTCCTACAGTGGGTATGTCAGTGTCAGAACTGGACCATGGAGCAGTGGAAGAAGGTGGCCTGGTCTGATGAACTACATTTTCTTTTACATCATGGGGATGGCTGGGAGTGTCCGTTGTTTACCTGTGGAAGAGGTGGCACCAGGATGCACTGTGGGAAGAAGGCAAGCCAGCGGAGGCAGTGTGATGCTCTGGGCAATGTTCTGCTGGGAAACCTTGGGTCCTGGCATTCATGTGGATGTTACTTTGACACATCTACTACTACTACTACTACTACTACTTTCAGCTGCCGCCATTAGGGGGCACCACAGCGGATCATCCGTTTCCATCTCTTCCTGTCCTCTGCATCTTCCTCTGTCACACCAGCCACCTGCATGTCCTCCCTCACCACATCCATAAACCTCCTCTTTGGCCTTCCTCTTCTTCTCTTCCCTGGCAGCTCCATATTCAGCATCCTTCTCCCAGTATACCCAGCATCTCTCCTTCACACATGTCCACACCATCTCAATCTTGTCTCTCTTGCTTTGTCTCCAAACCGTCCAACCTGAGCTGTCCCCCTGGCACATCGTACACCCCTTCATGGCAACAGTACTCCCTGATAAGTGGCCTCAGGTGGTTTTAATGTGTCGGCTAATCGGTGTATACTCACAAACTGACCCTTTTAAAACTAATTTTGTGGGATGATATTTATCAGATAATTCAGCAGGAACCTAAAAGCACTTCGAAACCCAGAACTCGGTCAAAGTCGCTATGTGACAAGCCGGCCAACTCACTGTAAATTAACTGTTCAGTGCAGACTTGGTCTGGGGTGAGCCAGTGTCTGCATTACATAACCAGCATTGATATGTAGAGAGGACCTGTCGGAGAACCACGGCACAGCAGGTTTAATTAAATTCAGATTAAGTTTTATTAATGTCTTTATTTGCATAAGGTAAACTAATTTGCTCTTGTGACGACCACATAACTGATGGTCTCCACATCTGCACGTCTTTACCGGCAGCTGAAACGATGGCACATAAGCAGCCGTCATTTTGAGGTCCTATTCTTAATGTTACCAGGAAAAAGGAGTTAAATAGCACCCTGGGGCGTCTGGGTGGCGTGGCGGTCTATTCTATTGCCTACCAACATGGGGGTTGCCGGTTCCAATCCCAATGTTACCTCCGGCTTGGTCGGGCATCCCTACAGACACAACTGGCCGTGTCTGCGGGTGGGAAGTTGGATGTGGGTATGTGTCCTGGTCGCTGCACTAACGCCTCCTCCGGTCGGTCGGGGCGCCTATTCGGGGAGGGGGGACTGGGGGGAATAGCGTGATCCTCCCATGCGCTACGTCCCCCTGGTGAAACTCCTCACTGTCAGGTGAAAAGAAGCGGCTGGTGACTCCACATGTATTGGAGGCTTGTGGTAGTCTGCAGCCCCTCCCCGGATACAATTGGGGAGAAAAGGGGGGGGGGGTAAATAAATAAATAAACAAATAGCACCCATGAATCTTTTACCAGACACTGTAGTTTGTGACACAAAGCAAGGTCAACGCCATGCTTGTAAGCTGATTTTTTTTTTTACACATGTTCCTGCTCTTACCCTCCTGTGTTCTTTCTCCATTTGCCCTTCTAGTCCTGACGGGCAGCCCCTGTTGCTGCCCCCGGATCAGGTGCAGGAGTTGAACCTGCGCTCCACCGGCATGCTGAACAACGTGCAGCGTTTCTTTGCCCACCACCTGATTGAGAGTTTCGGCTGCGACTACTCCTCCAGCGGCGTGACCCTGGAGGCGCTCCAGACCAAACTCAAGGCCTTCCTGGAGCTCCGCACGGCCGACGGGCCGCGCCACGACACCTACATGGTCTTCTACAGCGGGCACACGCACCGCTCGGGCGAGTGGGCGCTGGCAGGTTAGAACAACAACTTAGTTTTGTGTAGCGCCTTTCAAGGAACCGAAGGACCCTTTAAGACCAAGGACGCTTGACACTAGATTAGAAAAAAGAAAAAGAGAAGACTAGACGTAGGACATCCTGGTGGCTCAAGCAGATCATGTGACCGGATAGGTTCAGGGTTGATCCACATGCCTATATTCTCTCCTCACTAGAAAGCGTCTCTCTTCACTGTCCTGTCTAATAAAGGAGAGAATTACCGGGGTTTCTGGGTAGCGTAGCGGTTTATGCCGTTGCCTACCAACACGGGGATCGCTAGTTTGAATCCCCGTGTTACCTCCGGCTTGGTCGGGCGGCCCTACAGTCACAACTGACCGTGTCTGCGGGTGGGAAGCCGGATGTGGGTATTTGTCGTGGTCGCTGCACTAGCGCCTCCTTTGGTCAGTCGGGGCGCCTGTTTGGGGGGAGGGACTGGGGGGAATAGCGTGATCCTCCCACGTGCTACGTCCCCCTGGTGAAACTCCTCACTGTCAGGTGAAAAGAAGCGGCTGGTGACTCCACATGTATGGGAGGAGGCATGTGGTAGTCTGCAGCCCTCCCCGGATCAGCAGAGGGGGTGGAGCAGTGACCGGGACGGCTCGGAAGAGTGGGGTAATTGGCCAAATGCAACTGGGGAGAAAAAAGGGAGGGGGGGGGGGGTACAAAAAAAATGTTTTTTGTGTTCTTTTGCAGTAGAAAGTAAGTGTTTGATACCATAAGCCTCCCAAATGCTTATCTGGATGCTGCACATTTAATATTTACCAGCCACACCTACCGGTTGGGGAGACTACAATGCTCAAAAAGAAATGAGAAAAATATTTTTGTTTAATATTTATGGAGCTGTCTGCAGTAGATCAACTATGTATGAGACATCAAGTTGACCCCTCAACAAATTGTGGTGTCATTGTGCCCCCCCCCCCCCATTTAAACGAAAAAAATCCAAGAATTGCTCCTACTCATGCCACCTGTTGATTGAAACCTTCCGGCACTATTTCTTAAAATCGGGCTTAAATTTCTGTATATTTGGTCTTTGAAAGTTCTTAAGTATTACATTTTAATAACTGCAGACAGTCTGAGGATTTGCATTTCACATGACTGGAGGATGGCGTATGTTGTACATGTTTGAAAAAAATATAAATTTTAAAATTTTATTATCAACATTCAAAGTGCTTCAAACTTATCCCCTGCTTATCTCAGACCTCCTTCAGACTTGCACTCCCCCTCACTCCCTGCGGTCCTCACCAGCAGGTCTTTTGGCACTACCAGCCATCAGCCTCGGCACAAGGGGCGCCAGGGGCTTTTCTCCTATGCTGCACCCAAACTCTGGAACTCCATACCCTGTCACATCCTCATACTGGACTCCATTATGGAATTCCAAACTGCACCTAAAACCCATCTTTTCAAACTAGCTTACTCACTTTAGTTCTTGTAGTTTTTGGATGTTTTTATCTTTGTGTTGCACTGCTCTGGGCTGGGGGAACGATATTTCATGTACTTCCATACATGAAATGACAAAGTGTTCCTGATTCCTGATTTAACTCCTGCTGAGCTATGCTCTGTTGCTTATTGTGTGTTTTATTGTTGTTTACTACTTTGTTGTTTATTGTATATGATAAGGTGACCTTGAGTGTCATGAAAGGAGCCATTAAATATAATTTGTTATAATAATTATTATTATTACAATGATGGCAAGACAGTTTCCTGCCTGACTAACCTTGGCTGTTCTCGATGATGGCCACTAGGTGGAGACATTCTCCGCCTAGACCAGATTCTGGAGTGGTGGAAGGAAAAGAACGCCGACTTCTGTTCCCGCCTCATCCTGGTTCTGGACTGTGACAACTCAATGCCGTGGGTGAGAGAAGTCAGGAAAGTGGAGGATCTGTATGTGGCGGTGCAGGGGGCAGAACTTGTGCAGTTGACAGACCCTGAACTCCAGGATGACCCGCAGCTCGGGGACTTCACCGCCCAGTGGGTGGAGTTTAACTGCAATGCCGACAGCAGCATCCAGTGGTCGGAGAGGGGCAGGGCTGTCGCCGCCGCCTACGGCATCTCCAAGCACTGGAGTGACTACACGCTGCACTTGCCGACAGGAAGTGATGTCACCAAACACTGGAGGAAGTACTTCCCACGGGTGACCTACCCGGTGGTCCAGCTACAGCTGTGGTGTGGAGGCCTGAACCTGCTGTGGGCCTGCAGCATCTGCCTGCGGTGTCTCAGGAGGGTTAAACTGAACTGGTTCCCGCCAGCTGTACTGGACACGGGCCAGGGCTTCAAACTGGTCAAATCTTGAAGGCCTGAACCTGAGAATACCACCGAGCAAGGTTCTGCTTATAGGTTTCACATACATTCAGAAATGTTTCCTGAAAATGTGTTTCTTGTTAGCTTGTTTGTGCGATTTGTATTTTTGTCTTCTCATGCTAAGCGTAGGCAGCTATTGCGAAGGATTATGAAAAAGTTACTAACCAATGCACAGTGTGCACCATTCACACAGTTACCGGCCGATGTATTCTGAGATGTCTTGTAGTACAATTTTTATATTCTCTTTTTAGACACGTGCACAAGCCTGTCAAACGGGCGTCCCAGTATGTTGGGTTGGAGCTTAAACAAGATGTTCCGGACTCTTTGACATTTTTCCGTCGTGCATATTGAATATAATTTTGTTGAATCTGCTGCGAAGGGACCGTTCCACCCCGAGTTTGCATACATGAGTACATAATGTAATGTGTTGTGCCTTTTCAGAATCGCCAAAGAACACAAGGCTCGAGCCTGTCTTTCTTAACCAAAATGACCACGGTACTTTCCCGGTGAGGTCTCAGGCACCTGACTGACGGTATTTTAATTGGTCTTTTTTGCATAAATGTATTTTTTACTTTTGAAATCACTCCTCTTATATACTCCTTGTATACACTATGCATTTTATACAATGCACTACTGGGTTAAAGCTACTCCTTTCTTTTCCGGTTCAGTGCCCAGCACCTGTTGATTGAGAATTTTCTTACGCTTTTTGAAATAATTTTAAATCTTCTATTTCAGGGAATCCAGAAAGATTGATATCTGATTGCACTACTGGCTGAGTTGTATTTATTTCTCTCATTGTGATTAACTTCCTGGAGTCTTCTCTGTCTAGATGACTCTGCTATGCAAGCTTATTTTAATCAGAAGTTCGTGACAGGCTGTGTTGCGAGTAACCTTGGTGATGGATGGAGAACAGACTATGCAATAAAGAAAACTGCAACTTTACAACTGTCTAAGTAACTGTCGTAAGAATCAGAATCGAGTTTATAGATTCTTATTGATCTTATTGGCCATGTAGGTTTGCACATCATCGGTGGTCACTCGGGGTTGAGTATGACTGTCTCGGTCCTTGGCAGGGGGTGGCCAGAGTCCAATGGCATGGAGAACCAAGATGATTGGGGACCACCCTCTGGTTGCAGCCTTCATCCGCCTTCACTGGTATTGTGACCTGAAGACATTTTCCGCCGTTGAGGTCTTTGTCGGATCGTGATTCGTCTAGAACCTCCCCCTTGACCTATCCGCCTTGGGTGACCCTGCCAGGAGCCAAGCTCAGGATGGCATAGCTCTGGGATCATTAGTACACACAAGCTTCTCCACCACGGCAAGGTGGCGATCCAGGAGAAGGTTTGCACATACATGGAATTTGACTCCGGTTTCGCGGCCCTCAGGGTACTTAACATAGATTAACGCAACAATCTTCAGATATATACACAAGGACTGACTATATACAGGCAAAATATGAGGCGATAAAGTGCAATGAATATATCAGAGCTGCTGAAATAGATTTTAGCAGGTTACTTGCATGCCTGAAGTAGATGGACATGACAGAGTGTACCAGTATATGTACAATGTACAGTACAGTATATACAACATGGTTGGGTATATTTGACAATGTTGGGCGTTCATTGGAATGACAGCCCACAGAAAGAAACTATTTACGTTTGGTTGTCTTGATGCATGCTCAATAATCCAGGTAAGAAAATCAGAGAAAATTGAATCAGGGGGGCGCCCATTAATTCAGTTCATCTGGACACGTTCATTGGGAGAAACGTGTCATCAATCATCTAAGTGACCTCTTCAGTCAACTGACTGCCGGCGTCCCCACCCTTATAAACAATACAGTGGCATAACGACCCAAACCAACCATCGGTTTCATGCAAATTGCCGTGACCATTAACTAGAATTACAATGGCCACGTGTGCTATTCACAGAGGAATTGGGAATGGTTGCAATCCCAGCATCTGTCGCCATTTTACAATATTGTGATTGTTACCATTCCCAAATCCTCTGTGAATAGTGCCCATTGACATTGTAACTCTAGTTAATGGTCACGGCAATTTGCATATGAAACCAATCGTTTCGGTCGTTATTCCAGTGTATTGTTTATAAGAGTGGGGATACTCACAGTCAGTTGAGACTGAAGAGGTCTAAATAAACATTGTGTCCAGATGAACTGGTTCAAGTTTGTGTTCTTATATCTGGCTGTTTTGGTGTACAGTGCTATGTAGCGCCTACCAGAGGGGAGGAGTTGGAACAGGCTGTGACCAGGGTGCGATGGGTCTGCAGTGATGTCGTCTGCCCGTTTCCTGACTTTGGAGAGAAGTCCTGAATGGAGGGCAGGTTGGCACCAATGATTCTGCTGGGCCTTTCTGATGATTGTGTCTATGTTGGATGTCCACCTTGGGTCCTGGGAGGTTGTAGAACCCAGAAATCTGTAGGTTTCACCGCAGACACCGTGCTGTTGAGTATGGTGAGGGGGGCAGTGTTGGGGGCTCCTGAAGTCCACTGTCATCTCCACTGTTTGAGTGTGTTCAGCTCCAGGTTGTTATGGCCGCACCAGGGGGCCAGCTGTTCAACCTCCCGTTTATATGCAGACTTGTCACCATCCCGGATGAGGCCAGTGATGGTTGTGTCATCCGCAAACTTCAGGAGTTTAACAGAAAGGTCTCCTGAGGTGCAGTCATTTGTGTAGAGGGAGAAGAGTAGAGGGGAGAGCACATATCTCTGGGGGGCACCAGTGCTGATTGTCCGGGTGCTGGGTGTGTTTTTCCCCAGCCTCACCAGCTGCCTCCTCTCTGTCAGGAAGTTTTTAATCTACTGGCAGATGGGGGCTGGTACAGTGAGCCGGTTGAGTTTGGAATGGAGGATATCTGGGATGATGATGTTGAACGCTGAGCTGAAGTCCACAAACAGGACCCTCGCGTGTGTCCCTGGGGAGTTGAGGTGTCGGAAGATGTAGTGCAATCCCATGTTGACTGCATCCTCCACTGACCGGTTTGCTCGGTAGGCTTACTGCAGGGGGTTGAGCAGGGGGCCTATGATTTCATTCAGGTGGGCCCGCACCAGTCTCTCAAAGGATTTCATGACCACAAACATTAGGGCAATGGGCCTGTAGTCATTTAATCCTGTGATAGGGGGTTTCATGGGGACCGGGATGATAGTGGAGCTCTTGAAGCAGGAGGGGACTTCATAGTGATCTGTTGAAGATCAGTATGAAAATGGGGGCCAGCTGGTCAGCACAGACTTTAAGACAGGAGGGTGACATGTCATCAGGGCCCAGTGCCACTTGGTATTCTGTCTCTGGAAGAGCTGGCACACATCCTCAACACAGATCCTGAGTGCGGGTGGGGGTTCGGTGGGGAGGGAAGAGGGGCTGGCAGGGGGTGCAGATGGTTATGTGTTGTGACCGGAGAGGGGTGTGAAAGTTTGCTTATCAAACCTGTAGTAAAATCCATTTCAGTCCAAGTCCAATCCAAGTCAGGTCAACCTTTGCTGCTACCATTATGACAGTAGATGGTGCTATCTGCATCTGTTTCTACTGCCTTGTACATTTGCCTCTTTAGGCAAAGGGCTAGAAGAAGGTAACTCCGAATTCAAATCCAAGAAGGCCCTGGCAGCAGGGTGCTCGATGGTGTTTGTGGCAGAAGAGCCCAATAGGATCATGAGCCCTATCGGACCAATGGCACAAACATCAGATGGCATGCAGAGGAACCACTCTGTTGGTCAATGGATGGCATCACATGACAAGTAGGCTGTCACTGCACGGCAACCTCTTTATCTACTGAGCCCGTTGCACTGCGGTGTACGGCTCAGGAATGGGTTCTGAGGTCCAGAGAGACTGTTCAGCGGGGGCACGACACCGACCGTCTTAACTACTGTGTGAGGCATGATGTGAGGAGCGCTCGATGGGAAAAGCACCTGCATGGAGAGCTTGTAACAGACCAACTCAAACAACATTCTTCTGTGACAAATGTAGATGATACTGTTGCTCTAATGTGGGCCTAATGGTCCGACGTCAATTTTGTTCTTCATCTTGACCTTGATTTTGTTCTGAAATTTTAAATAGGCCTTGTTTAAGAAAAGTGGCCTTTGAAGTTGTTAACTTTATCTTTAAATAAAACCTTTAAGAAGTCATTTGTTATTGAACTGTCTTGTTTTGATATAACATTAGGAGAAAATGTTCACTTTCACTTCAACATAATCAATGGCACAATTTACCCCTATGTGGCTCAACTTATCCTCTCTCCCTAGGCTCAACTTACCCCTCATCAGGGGCAAGTTGGGCCAAGAGACCCCTTTTCTTTGGAAAGTCATATTTTGAAAACTGCTTATTTTAGATCCAAAGCGATTATTCCCAGGGATGCACCACATCCTGAGATATATGTACTTATTTTAGCTGGAGACATTACTGTCATGCCCTCACTTTAAAGACACCTCAAGTAACAACTGGCTCAACTCACCCCACTCTCCCCGAAACCTGGAAAACAAACCATGTCCTACCAGATTACACATTTCGAAAAGAATGCATACCTGATTTAACAAGCCAAAAATCAGTCACATCCTCCAAACCTGAAACAAACGGAGGGTGTTATCAGTCTTAGGGCAGAACATGATGGAGGTCTTTTATTTGCTTTGTCAGCATTGTGTCGCTAAACTGAACATAAAGACCACATTTCAAAACGATACCATTTTGTCACCTGACGACAAAATGGCCATTTTAATCAAGAGACCATAACAAAGCTGCAGAGTTTCAGTTGATTTTATTGAAAATATTATAAAATAACATGTAACTACAGCAGCATCTCTGTTCATTTGTTTTCACATTTTCTCAACGCTAGTAGAAAATGGCTTTTTTACAGCAATTCATAAGTAAATGGGACTGCACAGGCAGAGAGGCAGTAAAGATGACATCGACCATCCTTGACTTTCTGCATCAGCTGCAGTTAGCAGGTTTCACAGGGACACTTTCGTTTTAGTTCAGTTTGGGACTAGCTTAACACAAACCACTTTGTGCCGCCTCGTGGCAATGCCCCGGAAAACTTCTTTTACTTCTCCCGACCGAAATTTGCCAATTTGATTAGCTTGTTCTGTAACCCGAGTGAAACATCTGGAACTATTGTAGCGAATTCGGGGGGGGGGGGGCAGCTGGGAACCGCCGCAGCCGGGACGCGAACCCGAGTCGCCCGCACCACTGGCGACTACGTTAACCCGTTTACTAAAAAGTCCGAACCGTTGGCCAAGCGCTTGCGAGTCTACACATCCGTGGTCGTTACAATATTTACATAGAAAAGGTATGAAAGCTGACCTTAGTGTGGCTTGTTAAGAGTCTACTTCCGATGCATGTCAAAATGGACGCTCCTGTAGAGGCGTAGGCCAGGAGCGTCCACGTTGACATGCACTTGGAAGTAGACTTGTGTAAACCACACAGGTGAGATTTTATAATTTATCTTACAATATCCAATATATGTCAGCCGGGTAACAGAAAAGTGTTCAAGACCTTTAGAAAGTTTAGCAGATTGTCAGATTTCAGCCGGCAAACCTTGCCCCACCCGAGTCAAAAGTGCCGCAAACGGCGCAAGAGCAATTATCAGCGCATCTCTATGGGACTAGCACCCACGCACTGGTTCATGCTAGTCCCAACACAGGGCTAAAGTACTACCTGAATTAACTACATAATGATTTCAGGACAGATTAAGAATTCATGACTTCATCGGTTTGTTCCCTCGGATTCAGCTGTTTGAGCCAAAGGGAAACGTAAGCCGATCCAAAGCATGAAGACAGGCACAAATCTGCCCCCGCCTAAAAACCCTAAAACGACTCTACCCAGTTTAGCGGACCGCATTACACAGCACAGGTTAACGAGTAGTATAAACTTGGACACTAACGCTAAACGGCATTTTTAATGTCTATATTGTCACGGCAGTCCAAATATTCAACGAAGGGGGCAAACATATTGTTGAGCTACGTCAGGATGGACTGCATATGGAAAAGGTCATTTCTTAGCTAGTGTGAACGAATATCTTACATGATTATTCCAGAAGAAAAAGCCCTCTTCTCTGAACATCCGCCTCCGCTGGATCACATACATTCACGAGTAGAATGGCGCCATTTAACACTGAGCTAGATTACGGCGGGAGATTTGGAGCCAGTTCATTAAAACAGGTTACTACTTTTTCCGCGGAGGAGACAAAACGACGACAGCTTTAGCGCACAGAAACAGATACACGACCGACCCCCGAGACTCCTGCTGCCTTCAAACGGGGTCATGCTTTTCTGAAAGCTCCGAGTTCACGAGTTGTGACGTCTTGTTGACTTGTTCAGAAATGGCCGAGGGCATGAAGTTCATTTTCAGTGGATGGTAAGTAAATAAGAATAATTCATTGATCTTCAGCCGCTTACCCGGGGTCGAGTCATGGTGGCAGCAAGCTAAGTAGGGCACTCCAGACGTCCCTCTCCCCATTAACGCCCTCCAGCTCCTCCTGGGGGATCCCAAGGTGTTCCCAGGCCAGATTGGACATGTAGTCCCTCCAGAGAGTTCTGGGTGTACCCCGGGGTCTCCTCCCAGTTGGCCGTGCCCGGAAAACCTCCAAAGGAAGGGGCCCAGGAGGCATCCTGATCAGGTGCCCGAACCACCTCAGCTGGCTCCTTTCGACGTGAAGGAGCAGCGGCTCTACTCCAAGCTCCTCACCCTATCTCTAAGGCTGAGCCCAGACATCCTACGGAGGAAGTTCCTTTCAGCCGCTTGTATCCGCCATCTCACCCTTTCGGTCACTACCCAAAGCTCATGAGCATAGGTGAGGGATGGAACCAAGACTGACCGGTAATAATAATAAACTTTATCTATAGCGCACCTTTCTAAACAATGTTACAAGGTGCCCAAACGACAACCTAAACAAACCTAAAATATACTGTAGTGTTAGCCATATAGTTTTTCTTAGTAATTGTATAATTGTGTCTGACGGCAATGTTGATATTCCCAACGGCCTCATCGTCCTCCCGCCTTTACGTTTCCGCATTTAGTGGAGGAGGAGGAGTCTTTTGGCGTCCGCGTTGCTTAGCAACAGGTGTTCTCACGACGGCTGAACCGCTTGAACGGCGCGCATGTCGTGCACACGACTTCCCGCGTCGCACCGCGAGCGCACGAGTTCCGTTTGAAGGCGGCTAAGACGACTCGTGGAGTTGGGTTTTTGTTTCCTCTTGTCGAACATCCGGAGGCCGCGCGAACAAGGCCTCCGGCTGGCATCCGGGCAGACCTTCCAGAGAAGCCGGGGTCATTTCCCATTTGGACTCGATGAACTCTGAAGCAGCTTTTTGTGGGATCGAAGCGTTGCGTTCTGAATAACCAAAGTCGTGGCGGACATGAAAATCAAACGAGCTTTCACAGAGTCTCCCTCGTGTTTAGAAAGAAAGTTATTCCACAATATTCAAGTTATCGATGGTTTCTGACACGTCCAAAGCCACTCTTCATTTCAAAGCTGATCAGAACAGTCCCGCTTGGGCCCTCTCTTAGATTTTTAACCCAGAAGCTGTGGCCTACACGCACTTGTACAATCAAACTGTATGCTGACGATCCTGCAGGATATTTCACAGAGCAGGATTAAAAAGTTAGCCAGGTAACTGAAAAGTAGAGTAGGCAAGAGCCTGGTTACACTGACAGGAATCAACGACAGTAGTCCAGTTACATGGCCTAATGGAGCTGTAACCGTAGCTCGACTTAACGGCGCATGTCAATGCACTGAGTAAAACAAAGCTTGAAAATGAAGATTCAGGAATGATTCGGTCATGCATGTTGGTGATTTGCCAGTAATACAACTGAATAATATATTTCATAATACTTCTTCAAGTTATCTGGCTAACTTTTAACCCTGCTTTGTGAGTGACCCGTCAGGCCCCAGTGGCTTCTGGACTTCAAAACATGGAAGGAATCGACGGCTTTCCCAGTTGGCCGCAGAACCGTGCAGAAAAGACACATTTATCAAGGTGTTGTACCTTGTTTTGAGTCTCATAACGCTCATGTCAAGATATGGACAGTAACTTTCTCACCCCACTGGCAGATTTTTTTTAAATAGTGTGCTTGTTTCATGATTATAAGACTTGTTATAAGACATTTTCACTAAACGGGAAAAGAAATTTTCAGAGAAACGAGAAACTTGATTCAATGTTCACTCTAAAACAAGATGATCTTAAATCATGACCCATTATCATGAGACAAGTGCACTTTAAATAATTTTTGCGAGTTGAGGAGGAAAAATTTACCAGTATTATCTCGAAATGAGCATTATGAGGCAAGAAAACAAGATAAAATACCGTAATAAGCTTGTCTTTTGTTGTACTGCCTTTATGGCTTCTGCAGGAATGAGTACAAAACTTTGGCTGACTGCAGGTGAAACATGGCTGCAAGACACAATCCAACACACACTTCCAACACAACACCTATCCAGAAGCAAAGCTAACATATATGCAGGTAATGCAACTGAACTGGGGTCCACAACGGTTTTGGGAGTCTATAGTATGTTCAAAAATGTGCAAAGTGTACCCGCGTGGAATTATGGACATGCGTACTACTGCATAGCAAAGTCCACTCAGAAGAGTTAGCTAGCTGGCCAAGTGTCAAGACTTCACACAGCGAAAAGCCCGGAGAGTGTGCCTACGATGTAAGTAGAACTTATTATTTATTTGACCAATAATCAGTCTACACACTTGTGTCTTGTGTTTATAAAGCCTATGTGCAGACATGAATAATGTAGTCAATGTGCGGGTGCGCCGTCACCGATGTTGTCATCCGTTGTGGTGCTCCGACCCCAGACTTTTAAGTAGGCTAGCCTATCACGATCTTGGCCTCTCTATTATTATTTTTTCCCTTTTTTCACCCCAATTGCACTTGGCCAATTACCCTATTACCGTGTCGTCCCGGTCTCTGCTCCACCCCCCTCTGCCGAGCCGGCCTCCTCCGCAGAGGTGTAAAAACCAGGTCCAGAAAGTAAAAGTCCAAACCATGTATTTGCTCCACTCATGCACTACTACAGCAGCAGCTTCTAGTCAACAGCACTCCTCAACTAGGTAGGGAACACTAGTTAATGAAATCAGCTGGTTTAGTAACATGGTTGGAGCAAATACAGTTTGGACATTTACTTTCTGGACCTGGTTTTTATACCTCTGCTCCTAAGATACATGTGGAGTCGCCAGCCGCTTCTTTTCACCTGACAGTGAGGAGTTTCACCAGGGGGGCATAGCGCATGAGAGGATCACACTATTCCCCCCCCCCCCCCGAACAGGCATCCCGACCGACCAGAGGAAGCACTAGTGCAGCGACCAGGACACATACCCACATCCGGCTTCCCAGCCGCAGACACGGTCAATTGTGTCTGTAGATGTAACGACCACGGGTAAGGTGATTCGCTAGCCCTTGGCTAACGGGTCGGACCCTTTAGTCGACTGGTTAATGTAGTTGCCTGTGATGCGGGAGACCCAGGTTCGCATCCCGGCTGCTGCGGTTCCCTGGGGTCAGCCGGGAACTGCCGCAGCAGGGACGTAACCAAGGATCCGACCCGTTAGCCAAGGGCTAGATAATCTACTTATCCGTGGTCATTACATAGGGATGCCTGACCAAGCCGATGGCAACATGAGGATTCGAACCGGCAATCCCCGTGTTGGTAGGCAAAGGAACAGACCGCCATGCCACCTGGACGCCCTGCTTGGCCTTGCTATTATGACTATCTTCTATAGCACAGCGGCCTCCTAGTAACCGTTTCTTTTAGGTGTCAACTGGGCGGCACATTTCACTTTTTGCTGGTCGTTTTAAAGCTGCGTGCTTTCACTTCTTTCATTCACTGCCGACATGGCGTCATGCTACGTCTGACTGTGATGGGCAGGCCAGGGCCCTCTGACCATCATGCACTGGGGCCCGGGCTGGCTTGTTACGCCTGTGTACCTATCTGTCCTCTAACTCTGGCACACACACACACACACACACACACACACACACACACACACACCATTCTGTTCATTTGGTCAAAACAAGGGTTCGAACATGGATCTCGGACCTCAGTGAACATTCTGACTGACCAGAAACCACTCAGCGGGTTAAAACCACGTCAAGGTTTCCTCCGTCAGAGGATGGACTGGGCGTAGTGGAGCGTGATTGTCCTCGATGTGTTCATTAGAGTGCCATAGATTTGTCAAGATAACACAACCGTGTTTCACAAAAAA
The DNA here is from genome assembly GCF_029633865.1 of Lampris incognitus. Lineage (NCBI taxonomy): Eukaryota > Metazoa > Chordata > Actinopteri > Lampriformes > Lampridae > Lampris > Lampris incognitus. The sequence goes on along the minus strand of NC_079216.1, from coordinate 4,531,905 downwards.
AACAACAACTCAAGTACGACATAGTGTTCAAGGTCTATCTGCAGTCCTCTCACGGCCATGGCAAAACCCGTTTCCTAAAGAGAGAAAACTACCCCCACATTAGATACTGCCCCAGCACGACGTATGTCGGCGGTTAGATAGCTAGAGTACGGTACATCTTATTTCCTACAAACCAAACTGTTCTTTTTAAGAACAGAGCCTGAGAACATGGTGGCTTTGGCCGGTTCTCCTCTGTTTGAGCATGGCGCTGAACGTTCAAGACGGCGGAGCGCCCCCTGGAGGTGCGAGCAATAACACTTCCGGGCTCGATATGTGAAACCCGGGACCGAGACATACTAGTGAGGACGCACCTGGAGCTGTGGAAAAACGAATGAAGTTTGTCTGGGGGGGGGGGGGGGGGGAAGCGGGACAAACGCACGGTTTCCATTGTCAGGAGCCAGGTAGTCCCCCCCCCCCCCGGGAGGATCCTGGATGACTGACTCGAGTTGTGCGTGGCAGAAAACTCGTCTCCTGTTAGCTGAGCTCCATTTCCACTAGTGCTTGGTAATATTGTGCCAAACTGAATCAAGTCCCAGGTTGATGCTGAAGATTGCATAGCAGTGGACGAAGAAAAGAAAAAGTATGCTCATCTTCTTAAACACACACACACACACACACACCCCGGCCTTTTCCCCCCTGCACACACTCATCTGAAAACACGAGATGGGACAAAACACGCTTTTTGTGGGGGAGGGGGGGTCCCCCCCCACCCCCTTTTTCACCCCAATTGTACTTTGGCCAATCACCCTATTTTCCGAGCCGTCCCGGTTGCTGCTCCACCCCCTCTGCCCTGTTGCCTCAGATTTGTCTTTGTTGTGCGCTTTTCTAGAGTCCGTCTCAGGCATGTGCTTTGCTGTGGGCTCCGGATGTGGATGGTGAAGTGCTACGTCAGGTGTAGGGATTTCACTGGGTGGTAGGACACATGTGGAGCCGCCAGCCGCTTCTTTTCACCTGACAGTGAGGAATTACACTGGGGGGGAGGGGGGGGGGACGTAGCACGCGGGAGGATCACGCTATTCCCCCCCAGTCCCCCCCCCCTCCGCCCGAGCAGCCAGAGGAGGCGCTAGCGCAGCGACCAGGACGGATACCCACATCCGGCTTCCCGACCGCAGACACGGCCAGTTGTGTCTGGAGGGACGCCCGACCAAGCCGGAGGCCACACGGAAACACAACTATGGGGGGTGGTGGCTGCTGTGTTGATGCTCGTCTGCTGCATGAGAGACAAAGAGGAGAAGATGGAGCGAGTGGAGGAGAGAGAGACTGTGAGAGAGAGAGAGAGAGACTGTGAGAGAGAGAGAGAGAGAACGAGACTGTGAGAAAGAGAGAGAGAGAGAGAGAGAGAGAGAGAGAGAGAGAGAGAGAGAGAGAGAGCGAGGGTAAACCTGGTAGATCAGTCTAAACGGCCTCCAACGCCACACCAGCTAAAAAGTCCATCGTCCCTCCGACTCTTCCCCTCTGTTTGGTCACCTAACTCCCCTTTTTCTCCTCCACCCCTGAAACTCACCACCCGAATAACTCCCCCACAGTTCCTCTGAAGAAAACAAAACAAAACCGCCACAATGAGGTAAATCCTGGTCACATGACACCGGCGAGACGATGCCCCGCCCTCCCTTTGTGTTTGATCAGTGATTAGTGTTAACAGTGAAGAAGCCAGCGCTGGAATGATTCTAGTCGGTTCAGGTTCGGGTTCGGGTTCAGGTTCAGGTTCAGGTTCAGGTAGGCACAAGAACGACTGTCCACAGCGCACACTACCCCCTCCTCCGTCCAGCCATGTGTGCCGTCATGTCCTTCATTTTCCTCGTTTTTAACCCCGCTGCTGTAAAAAAACAAAAACAAAAAAAACTGTCTTCTTTTTCCTTCAATCACCGCTGACAGTTCGACTCACTAAGCTCCGCCCCCCCACCCCACCCCCACCCCGCCTTTTGGTCACTCAGGACTTCCTCTGTCGCAGCAGCTCGGAGCTGCCGTTGAGTTTGCTGCGCCCGCTGGGGGTCACCGTGTTGCCGTTGCCGAGGGGGCGGTCCCGGTCGCCGGGGACTTCCTGTTTGCGGCGGCGGGTCTCTTTGTAGCGGAGTGTGATGTCACTGCGGGGGAAAAAGAAAGGGGGGGGGGGCAACGGCGTTAGAAACACACCATCAGGTTACAGGTTCCTACAATAGATCCCGGCGTACAACACACACACTAATACCTTCTGTGGATCCCACCCCCCCTTTTCTCCCCCCAGTTGTACCCGTCCGATTACCCCACTCCTCCGAGCCGTCCCGGTCTCTGCTCCACCCCCTCTGCTGATCCAGGAGGGCTGCAGACCACCACATGCCTCCTCCCATACATGTGGAGTCACCAGCCGCTTCTTTTCACCTGACAGTGAGGAGTTTCACCAGGGGGACGTAGCACGTGGGAGGATCACGCTATTCCCCCCAAGTTCCCCCTCCCCCCCGAACAGGCGCCCTGACCGACCAGAGGCGGCGCTACTATAGCAACCAGGACACACACCCACATCCGGCTCCCCACCCGCAGACACGGCCAGTTGTGTCTGTAGGGACGCCCGACCAAGCCGGAGGCAACACGGGGATTCGAACCGGCGACCCTCGTGCTGGTAGCCAACAGAATAGACCGCCACGCCACCTGGACGCCCCCCACACACTAATCCAGATCAGATACGTACTAGAAACATAGAACTGGCACATTTTCAAACTCAGTTCTTTTTACACCCAACCCGGCAGGGCCACGAGCAGCTGTTCCAGAAGGCTGAGGTGTGGAACCTCCACATGGTTCTGCCTTCAACCCATCCTCCGTACGCACACTGGCAGCTGCGGACCCAGGAGCAGCGGGCAGCTGCAGCGCCCGGGGACCAACTCCAGTTCTTCTTTCCATCGTCTTGCTCAGGGGCACAGGCAGGCAGGGGTATTAATCCTAACATGCATGTCTTTTTGATGGTGGGAGGAAACCGGAGCACCCAGAGGAAACCCAGGCAGACACGGGGAGAACATGCAAACTCCACACGGAAAGGACCTGGGACGGCCTGGGGATCGAACCCAGAACCTTCTTGCTGTGGGGCAACAGTGCTGACCACTGGGCCACCGTGCCGCTCATGACATCACATGTAGCTAGGCTACCTGCTGTGGGACAAATCTCCATGTTCTCTGACATATTCAGCTGTGTTCAGAATCGTTCATTTATCCCACCTCCACTCATTCACTATTCTCTACATGTGAAGCACTCTGTAGGGAATAATACACAGATTTCTGATGCCACCGACTCATCATTTTGGGGCTTCTCATCTCATGATGTCATATTTGACGGTGAAAAGAGTACACGAGAGGAGCAAAAGAGGCAAAGCATTGCATTGTGGTATTTTTAACAAAGTAATCCATCCATCCATCCCTCCATTACCCAAGCCGCTTATCCTGAGTAGGGTCGCGGGATGCTGGAGCCTATCCCAGCGGTCATTGAGCAGCAGGCGGGGAGACACTCTGGACAGGCCGCCAGTCCATCACAGGACTGACACGTTCCCACCTAGGGACAGTATAGTACGGCCGATTCACCTGACCGACATGTGTTGGGACTGTGGGAGGAAACCGGAGCACCCGGAGGAAACCCACGCAGACACGGGGAGAACATGCAAACTCCACACAGAGGACGACCCGGGACGACCCCCAAGGTTGGACATCCCCGGGATTCGAACCCAGGACCTTCTTGCTAACTGCTGCGCCACGGTGCTGCCCACAAAGTAATGTACACTACATTTTCAAATGCATTGTGAGCATTATTGAGGTTACTAAATGGATGAGCTTGACAGTTGGAAGGCAGACGCTCAAATAAAATGGAGGAAGGTGAATAAAGTGACCTACATAGCATATGGGTTGCAATTTGGGGGGCAGCTTTTGGTTTTCTGCACAGACGGTTTTGACGTTTCCCTGAACTGCACTCAAATCTTGGGTGGACTTGCTGCTTTCATTACAAGTTGATGAGAACTTTACTCTTTCTGATAAACTGACAAGCTGCATCTGGAATCTACCAGAATCTAAAAGACACTGAAGTCACCGTTGCAGTGGAAATCAAAGTCTCCCTTTTTATAGTAGTCCATATTTGATGTGTCCTGTTCCCTGTTCTCTGAAGTAGTACTATGTGTTGGTAAAGGTCTTCTACCAGCTTGTTCTGTCATATCTGCTGGTTAGGCAACTTCTCTTCTTCAAACTCTACACTACCTGCCTTCTTCTTCCTCACCTGGGTGCTATGATGAAGATGGAAAACACCATGCACTCCTGGCAAAGTCTTATCAGACACTTAAACATAAAAATTAACTCCTAAGAAAGTCTGCATCATTTGCATATCTGAGGACTAGCTATTGTCTCAAAGCATGGCAGAAAGTCTCGAGGACGAGTGTCTGCTTGTCAGGACTGTAACTGAGGTTGACAGATCGTGGCTGTGTCGATATGATTGGTTATCACTGGACGATGGGCTGTTTGGTGAGAGGAGTCTGCATGCTGATTGGCAGATGGTGTAGGGTGTTTGTGTCCTTGCAAGCTGAATCTTGGTCAGTGGTTTATGTCCTGGCTTGGGAAACTGTGCTGTGTGATCCAGACCTACTCAGCCTGAAGACAGCAGAGAAGGCCAATCACACAGAGAGGGAGAGGAAAGTGAAGATGAAAAAAAACAAAAAAACAAAACGGAAAGTGGCAACCATGGCAGGAAACTGAAGAGTGTCATGCAAGAGGTGAATCCATGTAATTTAGCCCTCAACCATTGTTGGAAAATACCGGAACATTTAGTTCCGGTTCGGTATGCGTTGGCTTCTGGTTTTGTTTCCCTTGGCGACGGCCTGGTTTTGGAGATTTGTTCCTGGATCCTAATTTTGGCCATGCTCGGGAAGAAATACTAAATCTGAGTACCAAGAACTTCGAGGGGGAGCTAACAATGCTGTCAATCATTCACTCATTCATTATCCAAACCGCTTATCTTGCTCTCAGGGTCGCGGGGATGCTGGAGCCTAGTCCAGCAGTCATCAGGCAGCAGGACACCCTGGACAGGCCGCCAGACCATCACAGGGCCGACACACACACACAGGGACAATTTAGTATGGCTGAGTCACCTGACCTACATGTCTTTGGACTGTGGGAGGAAACCGGAGCACCCGGAGGAAACCCACACAGACACGGGAAGAACATGCAAACTCCACACAGAGGACGACCAGGGACAACCCCCAAGGTTGGACTACCCCCGGGTTCGAACCCAAGACCTTCTTGCTGTGAGGCATCCGCGCTAACCACTGTGCCACCGTGCCGCCTGCTGTCATGACTGGTCAAAATATGCGCCATCACACCATCACCACTATGGCCCAGCTACAACCACCATTTTAAAAAACAGCAGTGGGAGAACCGTTGTTGTTTGCTATGCACAACATCATTGCATGACACATGTTGACTATGTGACCGCTGTGTTTCTGTGTCATATTTCCCGAGCTTCGCAGTTTCTTAAATACAATGGAAACTAAAAGAAGAACCGATACCAGAAATTACACAGGTTCCTAAATGTTCTCGGTGCAGAAAGTTCCGGGTCACAGTTCGTTAAGTTCCAACAGTGGGTTAAGGGCTTATAATGGATCCACACATGGTGCGAGAGAGAGATACAAAGCAAAGCACCACATGTCTAATAGGAGGGAGGTGGGCGAAGCAAACATCTCTCTCCTATCTATACCTACCTCAATGGACATGGACATTACTGCTGAGCGTTGGGGAGAGGGGCAGGTGGGGGGGGGGAGAAAGAGGAAAGGGCAGGGGGGGTATGGGGAGCAGAGAACAGATGAGAATCTCAACATGCTGTTAGCAGTCACATCTGTTTGCAGCCAGGTGGGGGCAGTGCTGAGCAGAAGCTGAATCAAACCAAGAACAACCCAAACCAAAAGAGAAAGGAGGAATAACAAGCCATTTTTTTTTTGCAAAAAAAAGGCGTGTTATTCCTATTTTTTTTGCAAAAAAAAAAAAAAAAATCACACTGGACAGGTATATCCACACATAAAACTACTGACAAGTTAAAGTTTATTGGTTATAAAAAACAAAGAAAAAAAAAGGATGCTGATAAGTATGTCCACGACAGCCATCTGAATTGGTACCAACACTTGGACGTATGATTCACACACACTAAGCTAATGGCTAGTACCCTAGCCCTAATGCTAACCATCAATCATCAAATGCTTCTTCAGCTCAGATTTGAGTCAGATCGGCTGCAGAGATTAATTTGGTCTCTGTCCACTGAGTTATCTATTTGTAAGTTTTCGGTGGTTGTGTATTGATTTAGCCCCCAGGATTAAAAAGGGGGCGAACAAAATGTCCCTGCTAGGTGTGTTATAAATTCTGTTAATAAAAGAATCAATGAGGCGAGCCTCAAGTTTAGAGATCTGAGTGCAGAACTGTAATCGTTACATGTGGCAAGTCTTCGATAAATGGTAATCATTTTCTGTCCGAGCCTTCACTTACATATTGCAAAGTAGCTCCCTTTTTCCTTTTTTTTTAAAGCCTTGAAGCCCCCCCCCCCCCCCCACACACCTTTTGGACATTTCCTTAGATTGTGAAACTTAATGGATCGTGATGTGCATTTTCTTTGCTCAATTGAACATGTAAGAAACTGGTTTAAATTTCTCACCAACGATCCCTCTTACCGGATAAAGAATCGCCACAGGGTCCAGGTGAGGATGAGGAGGATCCCCAGGATCCAGCACTGTATGATGAAGAAGGGAATAGGCAGCAGGATGGTGTTTGGGTCATACTTGACCACGATAAGGAACTCTGTCACTGTGATGGCTGCAACCAACCACGCCTGCTGGCCCAGCTTCTTGTGGAACTTCCTGTAAGAGCAGGAAGTTATGTGTGTATATATACATCCATCCATCCATTATCTAAACCGCTTATCCTGCTCTCAGGGTCATGGGGATGCTGGAGCCTATCCCAGCAGTCATTGGGTGGCAGGCAGGGAGACACCCTGGACAAGCCGCCAGGCCATCACAGGGCTAACACACACACACACACACACACACACACACACACACACACACACACACACACACACACACACTCATACCTAGGGAGAATTTAGTACAGCCGAGTCACCTGACCTACATGTCTTTGGACTGTGGGAGGAAACCGGAGCACCCAGAGGAAACCCATGCAGACACAGGGAGAACATGCAAACTCCACACAGAGGATGACCCAGGATGACCCCCAAGGTAGGACAACCCCGGGGCTCGAACCCAGGATCCTTCTTGCTGTGAGGCGACCGCGCCAACCACTGCGCCACCGTGCAGCCATGACATCCCTTTCCAAAGAAACGGTTTGGTGTTCGCATTGGGAAACACACAGTGAGCTGCTGACGGTTATTCAACATACGGGCACTTCCAACCAGCCCCAGGTCACAACCAACATTATGACAGCCGGCCAAACCCCCCCACCCCATACACACACACCCCCACCAGAGGCAGGATGTCACTCACGGGTCATCCATGAAGTCGTAGATCTCCCTCATGGCCACGCCACCCACGTTGACGAAGAAAACGAGTCGGAGTAGAACCAGGTAGTGTTCTGGAGGCATCCACAGCACAAACTTCAGGTAAAACGTGTTCAGCTCCGCCAGGAGGAACTGGAAACAGGATGGGGGCATAGTTAGAGACACTGTAAAGCAAAAAAACTAATTAACGAACTAGAAAATCAAACAAGGTGAATACTGACTTGGAGTTTGTTCATATGATGAGCTCAAACATGGTGCTGTACTACGGCGACTCACTATAAGCTACTCTCGCCTTGTGGTTTGTTTTCATGTTATTTTGTTGCACAAAATGGATCTTGCACAATTACCTATGATCGCCGGACTTCCCCCCACCCGGATTTCCCCCCCTTTTCTCCTCAATTGTATCCGGCCAATTACCCCACTCTACCGAGCCATCCTGGTCACTGCTCTGCTCCACCCCCTGTCGATCCATGGAGGGCTGTAGACTACCACATGCCTCCTCCGATACATGTGGAGTCACCAGCTGCTTCTTTTCACCTGACAGTGAGGAGTTTCACCAGGGGGGACATAGCGCATGGGAGGATCACGCTATTCCCCACAGTTCCCCCTCCTCCCCGAACAGGCGCCCCGACTGACCAAAGGAGGCGCTAGTGCAGTGACCAGGATACATACCCACATCCGGCTTCCCACCCACAGACATGGCCAGTCGTGTCTGTAGGGACGCCCGACCAAGACAGAGGTAACACCGGGATTCGAACTGGCGATCCCCGTGTTGGTAGGCAACGGAATAGACCACTATGCTACCCAGACGCATGATCGCCAAACTTTACAGGACATAAGATTAGACGTTCCCAACAGCTAGAAGCTGCAGGACTTGTCGAGAGAGATTACCTACAATAATAAACAGGTGCCACCATGGAGTAATGGCCGCAGACAGCACTGCCTGAAGCAAGACAAACAAAGTGGCGCCCTGGCGAGGCTACGACTGCGTCCTACTCAGCCCTGATTCCCAGCATACTTCTTTCTAACATCCAGTCCCTTGACAACAAGATGGACGAACTTCACTGCTGAATAAGCTCTCAAAAGGACATGAAGGACTGTGTGTTCTGCTTTACCGAGACTTGGCTGGGCCCTAATACACCTGATAGGGCTACACAACCAGAGGGGTTTTCTGTGCACCGCATGGACCATTCCATGATGACTACTGGCAAGGTAAAAGGGAGGTGGCGTATGCTTCTCTATTAAAAATTAATTGGAGCATCCGGATAGCGTAGTGGTCTATTCCATTGCCAACCAACACGGGGATCGTCAGTTTGAATCTCTGTGTTACCTCCGGCTTGGTCGGGAGTCCCTACAGACATAATTGGCCATGTCTGCAGGTGGGAAGCCGGATGTGGGTCTGTGTCCTGGGGCCTCATGTATCAATTGTTACTATGGGCAAATTTGTGTGTACAGACCCATGGAATTTTTTTGTCCTCAAGATTGTCTGACAGTCAGAGCAAAGATTGATGGTTATCTGTTAATTCCTTCCTCCTAACATCTATTGTCTACCTCTTACAACGAGCAACCACCCAGGCCTGCAAAGACATCAGCGTTAGCCAGTCGGTGTCTAAATTCAGGGGTTAGCCAGGTTCTACACTGGTCTCTGAGACAAACTTCAGGGCTAAAAAACCCCATGGGTGTGTACGTAGAAATTTGCCCATAGTAACGATTGATACATGAGGCCCCTGGTCACTGCATGCCCCTCTCCTCTGGTCGATCGGGGCACCTGTTCAGGGGGGATGGGGAACTGAGGGGGGGGGGGATAGCATGATCCTCCCACATGCTACGTCCCCCTGGTGAAACTCCTCACTGTCACATGAAAAGAAGCGGCTGTCGACTCCACATGTATCGGAGGAGGCAGGTGGTAGTCTGCAGACCTCCCCGGCTTGGCAGAGGGGGTGGATCAGAGACCGGGACGGCATGGAAAAAATAGGGTGATTGGCCAAGTACAATTGGGGAGAAAAAAAAAAGAGGGGGGGGGGGCTGTCAAAAAAAGAAAACAAAACTCATGTTGCACTGACGTGGAGATACTGTGTCAGTCCTGTTTGCCGGTGTTGGAACAACAATGAGGTGCAGCTCATTCTATCTCCCAAGGGAATTGCCCTGCACGTTAATTGCTGCCTACATAGTGCCGGTGGCACTGGATGTACTTGATGGAACCATTAGCAGACAGGAGAACTTGCACCCTGAGGCCATTTCAATTGTGGTGCAGGACTTTTAACCACTGTAACCTGAAATCTGTGCTACCGAAATTTTACCAACATGTCACTTGCCCAGTCAGAGGCAATAAGACTCTCCACCACTGTTACTCCACGATCAAGGCGGCTTACAGGTCTAGCCCATGACCTCACTTTGGGAAATCTGACCACCTGTCAGTGCTCTTGCTTCCTGCCTACAAGCAGAGCGTGAAGTGCATGCAGCCCACTGTGAGGACAGTATGGTGCTAGACTACAGAACAGAGTCTGCTTATTCAGCCACTGGCTACAACATAGTTGCTACAAACAGTCATACAAAATTGTTGGTTAAGAAGAATAGAAGATATTTCTTTTTTTTTTTGGGGGGGGGGGGGGGTTCTCCTTTTTTCTCCTCAGTTGCACTTGGCCAATTACCCCACTCTTCCGAGCCTCCCCGGTCATTGCTCCAACTCCTCTGCCCATCCAGGAAGGGCTGCAAACTAACCACGTCTCCTCCAATACATGTGGAGTCGGCAGCCGCTTCTTTTCACCTACGTGGGAGAATCACGCTATTCCCCCCTGCCCCCCCCACGAACGGGTGCCCCGACTGACCAGAGGAGGCGCTAGTGCAGTAACCAGGACACACACCCACATTCGGCTTCCCAACCGCAGACACGGCCACGGTTGGGTGTCTGTAGGGACGCCCGACCAAGCTGGAGGTAATACGGGGATTCGATCCGGTGATCCCCGTGTTAGCAGGCAATGGAATAGACCACCACGCTACCCAGATGCCCTAGAAGACATTTCTTACCATGAAGATGATGCCCAGCACGGCCAGCCAGCGCCGGAGGTTGGAGGCGGGCTTCCACTCAAACTTCACCCAGCTGTACGGCGTGAACTGGAACGCAATACGCTTGATCTTCCCCCTGGAAAAAAAACATGGAAAATGTTCCTTCAGATGGGACTGATGTTCCTGCTGTAGTTTAAAAAGGAGAACACCACTAGACATGATCCAAAATGGCACCACGGCAGCCATGACACAATGCTCCTACATGCTTTGTTTTCATTTAGTTTTGTTCCGGGTGACCTCTAAACAAACTACCCGCTACTCTACAATCCTGTTATTGGTTTTAAACCGGATAGTTTTGGAGTTGGATTAATTTGGAGTTTTTCCTGATATTTTGGTGTTACAAATCAGCTTGGTATATTTGTTGTAAAACTAGCTTGATGGAAACACAGCTTGTGAACACCAAGTCTTACTTGTATGTAGGAATGTTCCAGAGACCCTGCCACTGGTAAGGTTTCATGGAGAGCCACCCGAGGGTCTTCATCCCACAATAGATCCCCAGACCATTACACACCAACACGTCCATGATCCACTGCAGGAAGGAGGGAAGGATTATGTTATTAAAGGTATACTGAGGTGTTTGAGAACTGCAGACCTTCTTCCTGCAGAAAATGTTGTGCCGGTGCTTTTGTGCATCTGTGTCGAGCCTCCAACGGGGTCAAATCCCTGGTTCGTGAAAACTTGCTTGGCAAATAAACGTTTCTAAAACTGGAAGTGGTTTTATAACCCTGTCAGCTCTGGTAGGGACTGTCAGCCTTTGGAAACCAGTCATACAATGTTAAAAAATTAAAAAAACATTTTTTTGGGATCCCCCCCCCCCCAATTGTACTTGGCCAATTACCCCACTCTTCTGAGCCATCTGCGTCGCTGCTACACCCCCTCTGCCGATCCGGGGAGGGCTGCAGACTACCACATGCCTCCTCTGATACATGTGGAGTCGCCAGCTGCTTCTTTTCACCTTAAAAGTGAGGAGTTTCACCAGGGAGACATACGCTATTCCCCCCAGCCCCCCCCCTGAACAGGTGCCCCAACCAACCACAGGAGGCGCTAGTGCAGCAACCAGGACACATACCCACATCCGCCTTCCCACCCGCAGACACAGCCAATTGTATCTGTAGAATGCCTGACCAAGCCGGAGGTAACACGGGGATTTGAACTGGCGATCCCTGTGTTGGTAAGCAACAGAATAAACCGCTATGCTACCCAGACGCCCCAGAAAACCTAAACTTTTGACAAATTCAATCCATCCAGCCCCTACTATTATATAGATAAAGAGATAACTCCAAAGGTGACGTGTATGTTAGCAACGTGTAGTCTAAGTTAGTAACCTATAGTGTAAGCTAGTGACATGTGGTATAAGTGATGGGTGTTATACATCAGCTACAGTGTGTTTTTCTTTCTTCAGGGCCTCCTCGTTAGCGAGGGTTGCCAGCACCATCAGGCTGACATGCTTGCCAAACAAGTCTCCCCCAGTCCTCTCTTTCCTGAGCTGATCTTGTTGCCTCCGTTATTTTCAGACTAAGCCATTCTCTTATGTCATCATGACACTGCCTTTTTGGTCGGCCTGCCTTGTGCTTTGCTGGCGTAGTTCCCAAAATCTCTGTCTTCGTTAATTTACTTCCACCCGGACGACAGGTATGCCCAAAGAATGATAGCTTTCTTTTCATTATGTGTGCCATTAGTCCTCTTTTTGTTCCTAATTCATTAAAGATGTTCGCATTCATTCATTTCTCTGCCCAACTTATTCGAGGCATCCTGTGATAAAGCCACATCTCTGCAGCCTCCATCCTGTTTACCATCGCTTTCTTCACTGTCCAACTTTCAGCTCGGTATGACAGCACTGGCCAGACGAGTACTTAAGTAGACTGACTTTCACTTCTTTTCTTATTCCCCTATCTCTCCATATTGGTATCATCTCCATCATTCTTTTCTTTGCTAGGGTAATTCTGATTTTTATGTCTTCTGTACAATCACCATAATTTTTCTTAAACTGAACCCAAGTATTTGAAGCGCTCTAGGTGTTCTACATCTTGTCCATCTACTGAGATTGCAATATCTGATTCATCCACTTTCACACACTTCGTCTTTATCACATTCACTTTTTCCCTGCCTCATTTACTCAACTCAACATTTCGTTTGGATCTTGCTGTCCATCAGCTGCTAGTAGCATGTCATCTGCAAATCTAAGATTGCTTATGTTATGACCACCTATGCTCACTCCATATTCATCTATATCTGCCTCACACATCACTTGTTCTGTGTATAGTGTGAATAAGCGTGGTGATACAGTGCAACCTTGTCGTATGCCCTTCTCTATTGGAAAAGCTTCTGTGTTCTCACCAGTCCATCTCACCACTGCTGTCTGGCCAATATATGGACCTTGAAGAAGTGCAACGAGGTCTAGGGAAACCCATTTCCAGCATGATGTTCCAGAGCTGTGCGTGGCTTACTGAATCAAATGCCAATGAAAATCAGCATTGCCTTATGATCTTTGTTGGATACCTTTTCAATGAGTGTTTGCAGTGTTACCAGCATTTCTGCACACCCTCTTGCTTGTCTGTAACCTGCTTGCTCATCTGACATTTCTGATTCCATCTTGTTTATCATTCTGTCCAACAATATGGATAGCATGATTTTACTTGCATGACTAATGAGGCTCATTTTGTGATAGTTTGCAGTCTTTGCTACATCCAGAATCGAAAATTGTGACAAATTCCTGTGTTCTCCAGTGTGTTGTAAGCTAGTAATCTGTAGAGTAAGTTGGTCATGTGTAGTGTAAGCTAGACAGCGGTATGTGACTGAGCGGGGTGTGTGTGTGTGTGTGTGTGTGTGCGCACATACGTGGTCCCACCAACACTCGGAGAAGTTTGGCAGCTGGTGCTCCAGACTGTACTCCAGAAACTCAAACATAACACTGATGATCATACACATCCACCAATCACGGATCATCAGCGTCTGACGGTGGGGGGGTTAAGGAAGAAGAGGCGGGTAAGGGAGATAGCAGGGTGAAGCGGCAGGAGGAAATGGAGTGAGAGGAGAAAGAGGAGGCACAGACAGAGAATAATAGGGAGAGAGAACAAACAAAACAGGAAAAATAAAATCACCACGGCGTCACATCAGGATCGCTGTACTAGAAAAACAACCTAAGCACAATCTATTTTCTTTATTATTGACATAAGTTAGTTAGCTAGTTACATATGGTCACTTTGTACAGTTCCTAAAAGGTTAGAATATATCTAAAAAAAACAACACTTTTTTTATTGAAGATGGACAGATCAGACTGGTATTAATTTCTGTGTCATATGGCGCTAAATTTAAGATTTTAGGCATTTGCCTATTTTTTTTGGGGGGGGGGTGGATTTCCCCCCTTTTTCTGCCTAATTGTACCTGGCCAATTACCCCACTCTTCCGAGCCGTCCCAGTCGCTGCTCCACCCCCTCTGCCGATCCGGGGAGGGCTGCAGACTACCACATGCCTCCTCCCATACATGTGGAGTCACCAGCCGTTTCTTTTCACCTGACAGTGAGGAGTTTCACCAGGGGGACGTAGCGCGTGGGAGGATCACGCTATTCCCCTCAGTTCCCCCTCCCCCCTGAACAGGCGTCCCGACCGACCAGAGGAGGCGCTAGTGCAACAACCAGGACACACACTCACATCCGGCTTCCCACCCGCAGACACGGCCAATTGTGTCTGTAGGGACACCCGACCAAGCTGGAGGTAACACGGGGATTCGAACCAGCGATCCCCGTGTTGGTGAGCAACGGAATAGACCGCCACGCTACCAAGACGCCCTCGAACCGGCAATCCTCATGTTGGTAGGCAACGGAATAGACCGCCACGCCACCCAGACGCCTCCACATTTGCCTGTTCTTAATGACGTGTGTCATGCCTGCCCATGCTCCAACCCATTCCTCTGTAATGGTGCGCTGACAGATACCTTGATGTACCAACCCAGGAAGTGGGCGGGAACAAAGCCGTCCATCTTGTCCTGTGAAGACAAGTCGGCACGTCAGTCTCACGGAGAATTTCCACAGAAACTTTGGTCGAAAAAAGAAACATCCTTTTAAACAGGCTCAAGAAAAACCACCTACATTTCCTACAATGCATCAAATCAGCTCTGTATTAAAAAAACGGGGAAAACAAGAAGTAAAAATTGAGATTTGACGTTGTTCAGTAGAGCCAAGACATGAAATACTTGACCATCTTTAAACCAGACTCCTGACAAAACAAACATCAAGAGGTATTTTAATCCTAAAAACAATGAAATGACAAATGAGAAAGGCACCGACCGGGCACAGTAGTGACACTTTAATAAAGAATTGTTAAGGCTTTTAAACTTATTTGGAGTGAGTTAGATAAAATCTTCCCCAAAAAAACATTAAATGCATTTCTGGACAAAATTCATTCAGTTTTACTGGACTTCATATTCATGACATTTAGATTTTCTATTGTCCAGCTCAGAATCTCAATCTCAGCATCTTTTCACCTGATTTATTATCGACATGTACACTGGTTATATTTCTGAGATTCAGCATAATTTCTAAGGGAGACCTGTTTAACTCAAACTCCATCGTTAAAATAAGTCTGGTTCACATACAAGTATTTTGATTTTGCACGTGTAAGGAATTTGACTTGATGGGGTGGGTGGAGTACCTGGAAATGTGAAAGAGTAAGTTGGTTGGAATACGGAATACCCCTTGACATCTTGAATAAGGCTTCAAAAAACTGCTTTGTTGTAAAAATTACATGATAACACAAAGTCACCAGAGTAACCAGGGATCTCTATCCATTACCCAAGCCACTTATCCAAACTGGGGTCACGGGATGCTGGAGCCTATCCCAGCAGTCACTGGGAGGCAGGCGGGGAAGACACCCTGGACAGGCTGCCAGTCCATCACAGGGCCCACACACATTCACACCTAGGGACAAGTCAGTACGGCCGATTCACCTGACGTACATGTGTTTGGACTGTGGGAGGAAACCAGAGCACCCGGAGGAAACCCACGCAGACACGGGGAGAACATGCAAACTCCACACAGAGGACGACCCGGGACGACCCCCAAGGCTTGAAAACCCTGGGGCTCGAGCCCAGGACCGTCTTGCTGTGAGGCGACCGCGCTAAGCACTGCACCACCATGTCGCCCCTAAAAGGCCCGAGCCGTATTCAAACCCAGGCCGCTGTGGTAAGGACTCAGCCTTATGTGGTACGCGCTCTACCAGGTGAGCCACCGGGGTGCCGGTATTGATCCAAACAGCCAAATTCCCATGAAGCACAAAACTCAAGATGAAGGAAAGCCTCTATTCTTCCCCACCAGAAGATGAGGTTTGTCTAGTTTGTTAGGGATCTAACTAGGGATCTAACAATGTTTAAACATCTCAGCTGGCAAGCGTACCGACTACCTGTCAATACATAGTTTACGGCGTAGAAGTCTAAAAGGATAAAGTCCATGAATCCAAACATTTTGAGTACAGTGTTGATCCACTCAGCGACGCTGAAAGCAGGCCAGAGGTGACGATGAGAACTGGGTCAGATTGGAAATAGTCACTGCTAGTTTTGCTAGTGAATATTGGCAAAACTAGCAGTGACTGTGGGGCTAAAAACGATTATACTACAAACTCACACAAATACACATGTGTGTGTGTGTGTGTGTGGGAGGGGGGGTGTGGAGAGAGAGGGACAGACAGACACAGAGACAGAGGAGGAGGAGGAGGACTGAACAGACTCTTTCAGACTGACTGTATTTCAGATCTGGGTCATCTGCTTGTGCTAGATCACTGATCTGATGGGGATTTTCTCCATGTTTAACATCTGCAGTCTTCATCATCACCAGACGGGTTCTGCCCAACCCGAGGGGCGTCATGTACATATACTATCTGATTTCTGGATTTCACATGCAGCCCACACTAGAAAGCAGAAAGCGCTCTAGTTTTGGGAACAGCATATACACTGGATTTAGAAGGTGAAGGCGTCTTACCCAGATGTTGTGGAAAGGGTCGGTGGCATTGCCCGGGTCGTACATCAGGCAGTTGCCCCCGTAGTCGCGTTCGGGCAGGGGAACGCCCAGCTTGGGGTCGATGTACTTCATGAATTGCCTCCCATCATGCACCGTCTGGGAATAAAGGAGGATCAGGGAGATTATAACTTTTTAAAAACTCGCAAAGTCCAAGAGCTGTATCCAACACTGGGGAGAGAGAAATAGAGAGAGAATGTGCTAAAACTCACTGTATTCTAATAAATTGAGTTCTAGCAAACACTTTACATAACTCCAGTCATGCCAATAGAGCCTCACTGAAGAGTGTGGGAAAGAAAGATTGCTAGATAGAGTATTTGCTAAAGCATGTTGTCATCCAATACAATGAGCTTTGCCAATACTAATTGCCAATTACTTAGTAACAGACCACTTCAGAATAGGCACAGTAATACACTCTCTATACAAAATGACTGCACCAGCCCCTTCCCCCATCACCACTTACTACAAATACTCCGATGACACTGCCATACTGACACTACTTAACGACAATCATCGGCGGTCACTCAAAGTAAGTATGACTGTCCTCTCCATTGGGTTGTCTACTTGTGGGTCTTCAGATGGCTGTAGAGGCCGATCTGTGATCCACATACTGTGGTGCACTGTGGACAGGGGAAAGTGGTGGTGGTTGAGCCTTTTTCTCTCTCTCCTTGCGGTGCCATCACTTTCTCCTCTGCAGCACAGTGAGCTCCACTGCATGATGTGCAGCTCCTTCCTGCATGGATTGTTTCCAGGAGCGCCTATCCAGTGCAATGTGTTCCCAATGTGTTTTTCTTGTTTTGGTGTGAGAGAGAAGGCGTCCTCGAAGACGCCTTCTCTCCTCGGGGGGCAGCCGGGGATCGCCGCAGCCGGGACGCGAACCCGGATCTCCTGCACCACGGACGACTACGTTAACCAGTCAACTAAAGGGTCCGACCCGTTAGCCGAGGGCTAGCGAGTCTACTTATCTGTGGTCGTTACACTACCCCCCTCCTTCAGGTAGCACGTCCCCGCTCTTCAGCACATCGGCTCCCTCACGCCTACAGGCGCATGCTCTTCCGACGGCCTCACGGTCTCCCCATCCCGTGTCATATCTGACATGGGTTGCGGGTTCAGCCTGAGCTATCTGTTCCGATACAGGCGGTTCTCCTGGCTGTGGGAGACCACGTGGGACACGCCCACCTGTGCTATGCCTCCAGGAGGAACAAAATTGTG
Organism: Lampris incognitus; assembly: GCF_029633865.1. Classification (NCBI taxonomy): domain Eukaryota; kingdom Metazoa; phylum Chordata; class Actinopteri; order Lampriformes; family Lampridae; genus Lampris; species Lampris incognitus. The sequence goes on along the minus strand of NC_079216.1, from coordinate 4,514,080 downwards.
ATTATTTTCCTGAAAGAAGAGTGTTTTGTGGCTGAGCTAATAGCAAGCGGCGTCTCTCTGAACGGCGTCGATCTGCAGGTTTGCCCCGCTCGCCGTGCCTTCCACCCGGGTCACCGTCTCCGGTGTTCCCCCATTCATTTCCAATGAGCCGTTGGAGCGGGAGCGGGAGCGTTTCGGGAAGCTGGAGAGTGATTTTAGAACTGTGGCGTTGGGCTTTAGAAAATATAAAGTCAAACATGTCCAATCCTCCGGAGACAGGTTTTCATGTACCTGAATTGTCCGTCACAGGTGCCTGGAGGTTTCCATCCATCCATTATCTGAACCGCTTATCCCGCTCTCAGGGCCGTGGGGATGCTGGAGCCTATCCCAGCAGCCACTGGGCGGCAGGCGGGGAGACACCCTGGAAAGGCCGCAGGCCATCACAGGGCCAACACACATATATACACACACACACACACACACCTAGGGACAATTTAGTTTGGCCGATTCACCTGATCTACATGTCTTGGGACTGTGGGAGGAAACCGGAGCCCCTGGAGGAAGCCCACGCAGACACGGGAGACATGCAGACCCCAAACAGAGGACGACCCGGGACAACCCACCAAGTTGGACTACCCTGGGCTCGAACCCAGGACCTTCTTGCTGTGAGGCGACCGCGCTAACCACTGCACCACCGTGCCGCCCTGCTGGAGGTTCCTTCAGAGGAACATGTGGGAGGACATTACATGGTGTACGCCAGCACAGTCAGCATTAAAGGTTTTGAGTTTGGGGTCATGGGGCACAAGCGGAACGCTTGCCCTCAGGCCGGCCTGAGCTGGGGGCCGGGCCGGCTGAGGAGCGCACTAACACTGGTGACGTCGCTGCTCCGTGGGGAGGCAGCAGTGGAGGTGGAGCAGCGACTGTCCTGGTCGCTGCTCCACCTCCACTGCCGATCCGGGGAGGACTGCAGACTACCACATGTCTCCTCTGACACATGTGGAGTCACCGGCCGTGTCTTTTCACCTGATATTGAGGAGTTTCACCAGTTCCTGTAGGGACGCCCGACCAGGCCGGAGGTAAAA